>NC_134833.1:109793-160426 GCF_004210375.1 Tachypleus tridentatus | reverse complement strand
TGACTTAACAACCTGGCGATGTTTATTGATACAGTACGGCACGTGGAAAGTCATATGTATAAATATATATATATATAAGCCGAAATTATATGTTTATCTGTCCACCTAACTTGTCATTACACTATTTGACAAATATTCACCAAACTTCGCAAGATAATTTCTCTTGTTCATAGAAGTAATAACACGAAAGAGGGGTAGAATTCCCAATAGGTTTCGCACACACACACACACAAAAGCACAAATTTGATTTAGTCAAGTAACATGTTACCTCTTTCTGTATTTTGCTCTAATATTGTAACACATTCAATTTCTTTTATCTAAACAATCGTATTATAAAAAAAAACACAATAAGAACTTTGTTGTCAGGGGACCATTTTTCTAAATTAATTTTGCTAATAATCAAATATGTCTCTTTTTTTTGTTATTCAATGTGAGGGTGAATGGGTGGTTCACTTTACTGTGGTGTTTTCAGGTTTATGTTTCAAACCTAATCATGATTAAGGAATACATCCATAAAGCTTCCATCCCTAAAGTGGAGGTGTATAACATACCAAAACAGACTATTCGTATAACACTACATTTCTCTGTTAAATATGCTTTGAAAAACAAACAAACACTTAATAAGTTTATTAACTAATGTTTATCAGCATGTATAACCTAGATACTATTACTAGGCCTAATATTTTGATGTTTAAGTTAAATCTACCATTAAAATGAGGAATTGTTTTGTGTTTAAACACATAATGTGTAAGAAGAACCACACGAACTTTGTGCACGTGTATTATTGCTCTGGGTTTAAAAAAACGAAATGCAATTCTGCCCCAAACTCAGAGTATTTTGTCATTTTGCAACATACGTGGAAATGTTAGTAGGTGTTCTAAGTTTTAACAAATATTAAAATAAGAAACGATTGTTTTAATGTTCCAGGTGGGATCTCAAGAGGAGACAGTAAAACGTTACAAGCAGTACAAGACATTTCACCTGAACATTTCTATGCCACACAGTGTTCATAACCTGTGATCATACGAACAATATTGTAGATCGTATGAGACCAGTATTTAAATTCAGAATCTAAGTGACGGGCTACTAACTGTAATCTATATCCCTTAACCCTCCAGCTTCTCAAATGTGTTGCTACAGCTGCTTTCTTCTTTCCTTCAAGCCTTTCTTCTATTAATTCATATTTAATCTCTTCCAACATTTAGCTCTGATGTTCCCCTCTATTCTTTCTATATTTCCTTCAGTCTGGGTACTTTTATTTTAAATACATCTTGATGTGGTTTATGATGGGAATTTAATACGTTTCTTTGCTCTTGAAGGAATTAATAATCAAAAGGTTTGGTTTGTTTTAAATTTCGTGGAAAGCTACACGAAGGCTATTTGCGGTAGCCGTTCCTTATTTAGAGTGTAAAACTAAAAGGAAGGCAGCTAGTCATCACCACCCACTGCAAACTCTTGGGCTACTCTTTTAACAACAAATAGTGTGATTGACTGTCACGTTATAGCGCTCTCATGGCCAAAAGGGCGAGCCATGTTTGGTGTGACGAGGGTTCGAACCCGCGACCCTCAGCTTACCAGTGGAGTACCTTAACCACCTGGCCACGTCGGGCCTAATAATCAAAAAAAGAATTTAAGGTAGTGTATTCCAAACTTTCTCAGTTCTTAGTATCTCAGCAATTTTTACACAGCGCTCTTAGTATCTCAGCAATTTTTACACAGCGCTCTAGGCAAAAAGAAAAACCTAACATTTTCGTTTATTAAGTAATTAGGTCCAAAAACTTAATATATAATGAGTTTTTACGTCCTAATAACCTAGTAGCCGTTTGAAAGAATAATAGATATAAATTGAAAGTAAAAACAATATTTTTATTTCATTTTTAAATAACCACAACTACTAATGAAAAATGTTGGACAATGCACAGCTTCTCAAACCCTGGAATCAGATTGGACACCGACACTCTCGTTTCCTGTTACATACTGATTTTCACGCAGTACTTGCTTTATATTACAGCAACCGCCGAAAATCAACTTCGCAGAGATATGACGTCACAAATGGAATTATGATTCGTTGAGCTTCAGCATCTTTCACTGATATCAAAACTCAGTTACTTTCATGGTGTTAAGTTTTCTTTTTAAAGTTTTGTCACAAGACAACTCAATACGATTTTCTTTTTCTACACTTTGATTTTTTCTACTCTATTTAGTTTTCACCTCTCAGGGTACTTGTCTATCATACACATTAATTTTTTTCTATTCTAATTAGTTTTCACCTCTCAGGGTACTTGTCTATCATACACTTTAATTTTTCTCTACTCTAATTAGTTTTCACCTCTCAGGGTACTTGTCTATCATACACTTTAATTTTTCTCTACTCTAATTAGTTTTCACCTCTCAGGGTACTTGTCTATCATACACTTTAATTTTTCTCTACTCTAATTAGTTTTCACCTCTTAGGGTACTTGTCTATCATACACTTTAATTTTTCTCTACTCTAATTAGTTTTCACCTCTCAGGGTACTTGTCTATCATACACTTTAATTTTTCTCTACTCTAATTAGTTTTCACCTCTTAGGGTACTTGTTCTTCTCAATATTCTTTAAGTATCATTTCTTTACTTCCTGTTAACATGATTTGTTTTATTCGAGCACGAATCCAAAGATAAGCAGTATTTACAAACACCACATGTAAAGCAATCTCCTTTCTTTCTATGTTTATGTTCCTGACATTTTACACTTATTAGTATATAATTTTTCAATCAGAAGAATAAGTTTCTTTTTAGATTGTAAAACTGGATTAAAGTTATGTAGTCTGGCACCTCAATCTGTTTTACGGCTCCGACGTTTTCTCTCTAAATTTGCGTACTTTTTTCGCGATCAGGGTTCTTAAACATAAATCTAGAACTTCCATAGTAAAGCGAGCCGCGTATTTAGTCTTAGATTGAAAAATAAGAAGACGTATTTGATCATTAGCTAAATTCACCCAAAAACGGTTCTGTCACAATTAAGTTACATCAGCTTTCAAAATTTGCAAAACTTCCTTCCCATCGTTCAGAGAAAGTAACTGATGGTGTTACAGAGAAACAGATTACATGTCGTAAGTTGTTTTGTTGGTATCACAGTATTGTAGAGAAACAGATTACATGTCGTAAGTTGTTTTGATGGTATCACAGTATGTGAAAGAGCAGATTACATCGTAAGTTGTTTTGATGGTATCACAGTATTGTAGAGAAACAGATTACATGTTGCAAGTGTTTGAAAAATTCAAATACGCCCCTTTTGTATATAACTCATAGTGAGAATTTTACCCCTTTGTGTTTACTCCTGGGGATCGTAGGAGTCATCTTATCAAGTTTGGAAGAGACTGGTCAAACGGTGTGTTAGGAGTTAGAGGTAGGAGTCACCTATATCAAGTTTGATAGAGACTGGTGAAACGGTGTGTTAGGAGTTAGAGGTAGGAGTCACCTTATCAAGTTTGATAGAGACTGGTAAAACAGTGTGTTAGGAGTTAGAGGTAGGAGTCACCTTATCAAGTTTGGAAGAGACTGGTCAAAGGTGTTGTATTAGTTTGGGAGTTAGAGGTAGGAGTCACCTTATCAAGTTTGGAAGAGACTGGTCAAACGGTGTGTTAGGAGTTAGAGGTAGGAGTCACCTTATCAAGTTTGGAAGAGACTGGTCAAACGGTGTGTTAGGAGTTAGAGGTAGGAGTCACCTTATCAAGTTTGGAAGAGTCAAACTGGTCAAACGGTGTGTTAGGAGTTAGAGGTAGGAGTCACCTTATCAAGTGTTTTGATAGAGAAACTGGTCAAACGGTGTGTTGGAGTTAGAGGTAGGAGTCACCTTATCAAGTTTGGAAGAGACTGGTCAAACGGTGTGTTAGGAGTTAGAGGTAGGAGTCACCTCATCAAGTTTGGAAGAACTTGTCAAACGGTGTGTTAGGAGTTAGAGGTAGGAGTCACCTTATCAAGTTTGGAAGAAACTGGTCAAACGGTGTGTTAGGAGTTAGAGGTAGGAGTCACTTTATCAAGTTTGGAAGAAACTGGTCAAACGGTGTGTTAGGAGTTAGAGGACAAATAAACTTACAATATAAAACCTTCCTGGTTTTAGCTTTAACTTAGACATTTTCAGAGCTGAAATGTGCTGCGGGTAAAACATACGGGTTATTATAGAGTTGCATTCGAGAGTTCCGATTAATTTGGTGGTGTTTTGTCAATGTTTCACTCTGACAACAAAGCAAACGTACGGGGCAAGAACCCCCACCCTTATAGTGTATCCTAACATCACATTTCACAGCTGACTGAGCGAAATAAAGCTTCACCAACAAAGAGGTAAAAAAGTACAGTCGAAACAATCAACCGTTGGTAAATTCATTTGTGAGCCAATCAGAAGTGAGCTCATTCATAAAATGAATTCGTGGTGTATCATAATGTTTATTAGTAAAAATCAGTGAGATTAACAACTTCTAATATATCATGAAGCTAGTAGATTTTGTTTACTTTAGGTTCCAACAATGACCTTTATGTTGTGGCACTTAGTAACAAAAGTAAAACCTATTGTTGTTAGTCTATGAACCGAAATTGTTCAATCAAATGTACAGAAAACAAAACTGGAAAAAACTATTTAATTTGAGTGATATATATTTCATAGAACATAGGTTAATGCTAGAAATAAAGCTTTAAAGCTATGTGTTGTCAGTTTCGGTTTATGTTTAGTAAAGCTCTGCTGAATTAGCTTTAACGCGAAACGTTAAGCGTACAATTAAATTAAAAAACCAAAAACCATCTACATTTTGCTGTCACATGGCCCATTTCTAGTTTTAAGATGGAAAGTATTTGTTGTCATTTTGTTAGGTTATCTGCTTACTTCAAATTGAACTCGACAGATAGTCCGATGTGGCTTTGCTATAAGAGACACACACACATACATATTTCGAGTGACTATAAAATGCTTGATTAAATATAAATAGAAACGAAAAGAAAAAACCCTACGTAGACGTATATTAATTTATTTTCAAACAAAATCTGAGATACTTGTTAGGCCTACGAAATGTTGTGCAGGATGTCAGGTTTGGTTTGTTTGCATTTAAACACAAAACTATACAATGGAGTATTTGTGCACTGCCCACCATGGTTTTCGAAAGCCAATTTCTAGCGGTATAATTCGGCAGAGATAACGCTGTGCTAGTGGGAGCGCAGATTATAAGGAAGTGTATTTTAGTCATATCGACGTCGAGTGAAATTAAACAGATTCGTAAAACGCCTCAGAACTACACTGTAAAATGATTAGGCTAACAGTATGTACGTTAATGTAGTAAATAATAATAATCTATATTGCATCTCCTCATCCCAAAGAGAACATTCGATTGAAAACAAATTAAACTTTCATTCTATCTCTGTCATATTGTGTTCAATAGGTTTGACTTGAAGGGAAAATGAACTTATCGTCTGTTGAGGGGAATACGAATCAATCATTTCCGTTTCTGTTTATTTTTATTAACTCCCCCTGTCGTCTTATTTCTCAGCTCAAATTCATCTCATTAACTTGCATCTCTTCTTTTCCGCAATCATTTTTTGACTTAAAGATTCATATTACTTATTACGCTTCTCATCATATTATCGTCGGCAGCGAAATTTAACCTTTATATTTGTTTTTGTTTTATTAGATTACTCTGAACTTCATTTACCCTCACTGCATCCAGAACTCACTCGTCCAAATCAGCAAAAGTATAAAACTCGTAAGCCAACAAAAATGCCGTGAACCAGTAATAACCTATTTACGTGTAGAATTACATTTATTTTGAAGCTATTGCTACTGCCTGTACACGAGGCAACTCTAATAAAACAACAGTCCAGTTTACAGTTATGTATATACTAGTTTAACTAATCCTTCAGTTAATGTAGCAGAATTTTTGTCTATTACATTTTATTTCGAGTGTATCGACCAAAATACATATTGTTTTCTAAAACATATTTTTACATAGAATTGTATGTATTTCTACTCTCTCCTAATAATTAGTTCTGTTGTACCTTCCTTTCCCACAAAGGCAATTTAAACGTCTTGATGAAAGTGCTATCACTTTTAGTTGTATTTAAAAAAATATTAATTGTATTAGTTAGATTAACAAATTTGTCTGGAGGGTTTTGTTAAACTGAAAGATATTTTACAGCCTACCTGTATATTTACTACAGGTTACGAACCCCTGAATTTTAGAGTTGAAGTGTCTCAGACTTACCGTTGATCCACCGAGAGACCAAAGTGACATGCTTAAAAATGTAGACTTGATGGAACATCTGTTAACTTTGATGTCTAAATATTCATTGTTTAGCCCAAAGCTACACAATAGGCTATCTGTGCTGTGCCCACAACGGTTTAACTGTAAACAACAATAACAATAATAATAAATGTTATTTTAAATAAACACCCACATAAAACCTTTAAAATCTGTTTATATTAGTAGCGATCTTGTTTATATTCTCGATTCATATTATACTGAAAGATAATTATCGAGTTCATCCTGGCACACTTGCACTCTATCTTATTAGTTAGTGAACTTGTATGATTGTTTGCTTGTGTATTGAACTGCACTCCATGTTACTCGAAGACTATCTGCGTTAGCTATTCCCAGTTTAAAAATGATAGACTACAAGGAAGACACTTAGTCAACACCAACACTTTAACTGTTTTTTTCAACAAAAAGTGGTATTGAACGTCACATAGCAATATCTCTCTCTCCAGCTGATAGAGCGAGTACGTTTGGTGGTGGGAATCGAACACTGATACGAAAATTGCGGATCAAGCACCGTAACTACCAGACTAGACCTAAACTTGTATGGTGTCGTTGGTTTCAACTAAACAGTTTTACATTTATATACTGGCTGTACTCTATTGAATGCTTAGTAAACAGAATCATATACATTTAGTGTTCATTTCAAAGACATCAAAGTAATGTTCACTTATGTTCAGTAATTACGCGAATTAAGTTATAAAAGATTACAGTTTTTTTTCTTTGCTTTCAGGATACACAAGGGCTATCTGTGTCCCTAATTTAGCAGTGAAAGACTAGAAGGAAGGCAGCTAGGCACCACCCACCGTCAACGTCTGGGGTACTTTTTTACTACGAACAGTGTGGTATTGACAATCAATTTATTACGTCGCCACAGTTGATAGGACGAGCATGTTTAGTGTCACTCAGATTAAGAGTCGAGCGCCTTAATCACCTGGCCATGCCGGGTTTACAAGTCTAGGGACATACGACGCTAAAATTAGTGTTTCGAATCACCGCAGTGAACACAGCACAAAGCAGTGGTTTTATTTTGAAACAAACTCAATTAGAACAAAAAAAAACCTGTTGTTAGTGGTCAGGCGAAAAGGTTTAAGGTTATAATTTCATTGTGCATGTCACTGGTTTGGCCAGATTTGAAATATTATGTTCAGTTTTGGGTTTGCTAAGAGCTTCATTGATTGGGCACTTCTACAGAACAAAATCACCATGGGTCATCCGAGTTAGACAGCATTCATATCCGGGGAATGACCGGGCCACAGAAAAATTTAGACCATCAAGCTATCTTTCTGTAACTCGGGCTGAATGGATTTTTGTTTAACGAAAATAAATATACATATTTTATAACATGGGAATGTAAAAAGCTGAAACTGAAGCCGCTGAGGCCGTGTTCACTGTTTGTGTTTCAAGCACGAACTTACATTCCTAGTAAACTGTTCATGTTATAATGACTGTATACACTTTTACTAATTTGTGAAAACCTTTTTAGCTGAAAATAATATGCAATTCATCATTCTAACGATGTCACATTAACCAATAAAAAAATATAATATTCTACTTAGCAGTCATGCATTTTATTGAAGTTTAAAACTATTCACGTGAAACTTTTATGTGTTATTCAATCTTTTTTTAAATTTAAGCTTGTTCATCCCAACGCAATATTATATAATGGGCTAGAATTTATTCAAAATAAATACAGTTTTGCTCAAAAACAAACGAAAAGGAATCTACCCCACACACACTATTGAACCCCCGGTGAAAAGACGGTATGTCTGCGGACTTATAACGTTAGAAACCTAGATTCGATACCCATGGTGGGTAGAGCACAGATAGCCCATTGTGTAGCTTTGTGCTTAATTGGATACATTAAACATACCGTACATTTTAAAATAAAGGACCAATCGATGTAGGTAAATGATGGGAACATCTTTGAAATTAAGTTTGGATTTAGTCTATGAATAAGTAAAGGTATACACACATATATGTATCACTAGTATTTGGTAGAAGGCCCCTAAGACAAAGATTTGGTATCGTTATTTGTCGTATTTAATAGCTTTCAGATGTAGGTCCATGCAATTACATTTTATCCTTTGCTAAGAGCTTCATTTATTGGGCACTTCTACAGAAGAAAATCACCATGGGTCATCCGAGTTAGACAGCATTCATATCCGGGGAATGACCTGGCCACAGAAAAATTTAGACCATCAAGCTATCTTTCTGTAACTCGGGCTGAATGGACAAAGGAACCAACGTAATAACGACATTGTCTTAGCTGGTCATAAACAGCAGAAGGTTTTGCACAATAATTTTAATATTCCTCAGCAGTGATCATTCCTTCTCTTATGAATGGACGGAATCGTCCAGTTGCTCATATTGCACTCTGACTATGAGAGAAGTACCTTCTACCGGGGCTTGCACACGGTTAACTAAAATTCCCGAGAGGACAATGATCCAATACACGTGAGTCCACTTTCATTTGTTTATGTAAATCAGAACTGCATTTTAGATTTCAATAGAAATAAGTTCTAATTCATGATTACTTAAACCATTAAAGTTGGTTAACTTCAGGCCAAAATTTTGTGCGTGACTTATCTTTCTCTTTTATACGGAAGATCTGTTCATCATTGGCCATTTCTCAGGCCATAGAATAATATTAATAGATGATTACGTCACAACTGTCATTGATGTCAAATTTCCACTGTCTTTCTCACAAGTTTGTTTTCAATATTGCACAAAGCTACATGAGGGACACTACACGTCCCTTATTTATCAATGTTAAACAGCTAGTCTTCACCATCCACCTCCAAGTCTTGGGCTACTCTTTTACCAAAAAAATAGTGGGATTGACCCTCACTTTATAAGGACTTAAGGCTGAAAGGACGAGCATGTTTAGTATGATGGTGAATCGAACCCCTCATCCTTCAGATTGCGAACCAAGCGCTCTCTAACCACCTAGCCAAGAGTTAACAGTTTTATTTTATTGGACTCGATGTAGTTTCGCTTGCAAAATTTACGCATGACTCGCGACACTTTCTACAAAGAATTCAATAACATTAAAGTATTCTTATGCACCAAATGCTTTTCAGGATATGTCACTGAGAGAATAGTTCGCAACTATTTGAATATGCGAAGTTTTAGCAAACTATCCGTGTACAAAGATTCGAAATATCCTGTTTTTAATGTTTTAACATACATGTATAAAAACTCCTTAATAAAAATCTGTTTAAAATGTTCAACTAGCTCGATTGCACTTGGACATGCTATATGTCAGTATAACGTAATAACATTTTTATCTCATTATCTATTTTTTAGGGACTAGTATCTATGAGGCGTCACTATGTATTACCAAAGACAAGTATTGATATCCTCAAAAGTTGGGGCATAATGAAATTGTGTTGTATATATAATATGTATATGTATAAACGTCTCTCTCTCTCGAGAATATATAAAATAGCCAAGGGGACTTCCATGTATTGAAGAAAGCGACGAATATGTTGAAGAACATAATCGAACCTGTTGAGTAAAAGGTCGAACGGACTTTATATCACATCTGTAAGAACCATTAAGATTTAACTTTGACACGATGAATTATCTGTATTGTGTGCACCACTGAACTCCAAACGTTTAGGTCATACGTCCTCAAGCTAATTGTCATCGAAGAAAATTATGTTATATGTGAAGAATTTTTTTTTTGTAGTTAAGCCTGAAACTGCACAATGGACTATTTGTTATGCCCAATAGATATACCGAAATATGGTTTTTACGTTTTGTCACTAACGAAAGGACATAAACAGAAGTAAAAAAATGGAAATGTTTATCACCACACTAAAATAACATCAAACCACTCATACCATATGGTAGCTGGACAAAAAGGTCAAAGTTATTATGTTCAGAAGAAAGATTCTCAGGTGTTTACAAACACGGATTATCTTTTAGGTTCCACGCTATTTAATATGTATGTCTAATGCTATAATGTTTAACATACTAATCCGTAGTTGGACCAAAATAGGAAGAGAAAAAGCTGCTATAAGACTATTCTTCTTAAAAAACAAGTCCAGTGGAATAAGAAAACAAGTCCAGTAGAATGAGAAAACAAATCCAGTAGAAAGAGAAAACAAGTCCAGTGGAATGAGAAAACAAGTGCAGCGGAATGAAAACAAGTCGGAATGAGAAAACAAGTCCAGCGGAATGAGAAAACAAGTCCAGTGGAATGAGAAAAAAGTCCAGTGGAATGAGAAAAACAAGTACAGTTTAATGAGAAAACAAGTCCAGTGGAATGAGAAAACAAGTCCAGTAGAATGAGAAAACAAGTCCAGTAGAATGAGAAAACAAGTCCAGCGGAATGAGAAAACAAGTCCAGTAGAATGAGAAAACAAGTCCAGTGGAATGAGAAAACAAGTCCAGTAGAATGAGAAAACAAGTCCAGTAGAATGAGAAAACAAGTCCAGTGGAATGAGAAAACAAGTCCAGTAGAATGAGAAAACAAGTCCAGTGGAATGAGAAAACAAGTCCAGCGGAATGAGAAAACAAGTCCAGTGGAATGAGAAAACAAGTCCAGCGGAATGAGAAAACAAGTCCAGTAGAATGAGAAAACAAGTCCAGTGGAATGAGAAAACAAGTCCAGTAGAATGAGAAAACAAGTCCAGTGGAATGAGAAAACAAGTCCAGTAGAATGAGAAAACAAGTCCAGTGGAATGAGAAAACAAGTCCAGTGGAATGAGAAAACAAGTCCAGTAGAATGAGAAAACAAGTCCAGTGGAATGAGAAAACAAGTCCAGTAGAATGAGAAAACAAGTCCAGTAGAATGAGAAAACAAGTCCAGTGGAATGAGAAAACAAGTCCAGTGGAATGAGAAAACAAGTCCAGTAGAATGAGAAAACAAGTCCAGCGAAATGAGAACAAGTCCAGCGGAATGAGAAAACAAGTCCAATAGAATGAGAAAACAAGTCCAGTAGAATGAGAAAACAAGTCCAGTGGAATGAGAAAACAAGTCCAGTAGAATGAGAAAACAATGAATGAAAACAAGTCCAGTAGAATGAGAAAACAAGTCCAGTAGAATGAGAAAACAAGTCCAGCGGAATGAGAAAACAAGTCCAGTGGAATGAGAAAACAAGTCCAGTAGAATGAGAAAACAAGTCCAGTGGAATGAGAAAACAAGTGAATGAGAAAACAAGTCCAGTAGAATGAGAAAACAAGTCCAGTAGAATGAGAAAACAAGTCCAGTGGAATGAGAAAACAAGTCCAGTCCAGCGGAATGAGAAAACAAGTCCAGTGAGAAAACAAGGAATGAGAAAACAAGTCCAGTGGAATGAGAAAACAAGTCCAGTAGAATGAGAAAACAAGTCCAGTGGAATGAGAAAACAAGTCCAGTGGAATGAGAAAACAAGTCCAGTGGAATGAGAAAACAAGTCCAGTGGAATGAGAAAACAAGTCCAGCGGAATGAGAAAACAAGTCCAGTAGAATGAGAAAACAAGTCCAGTGGAATGAGAAAACAAACAAGAATGAGAAAACCAGTGGAATGAGAAAAACAAGTCCAGCGGAATGAGAAAACAAGTCCAGTAGAATGAGAAAACAAGTCCAGTGGAATGAGAAAACAAGTCCAGTGGAATGAGAAAACAAGTCCAGTGGAATGAGAAAACAAGTCCAGTGGAATGAGAAAACAAGTCCAGTGGAATGAGAAAACAAGTCCAGTGGAATGAGAAAACAAGTCCAGTGGAATGAGAAAACAAGTCCAGTAGAATGAGAAAACAAGTCCAGTGGAATGAGAAAACAAGTCCAGTGGAATGAGAAAACAAGTCCAGTAGAATGAGAAAACAAGTCCAGTAGAATGAGAAAACAAGTCCAGTGGAATGAGAAAACAAGTCCAGTAGAATGAGAAAACAAGTCCAGTAGAATGAGAAAACAAGTCCAGTGGAATGAGAAAAACAAGTCCAGTCCAGAATGAGAAAACAAGTCCAGTGGAATGAGAAAACAAGTCCAGTGGAATGAGAAAACAAGTCCAGTAGAATGAGAAAACAAGTCCAGTAGAATGAGAAAACAAGTCCAGTGGAATGAGAAAACAAGTCCAGTGGAATGAGAAAACAAGTCCAGTAGAATGAGAAAACAAGTCCAGTAGAATGAGAAAACAAGTCCAGTGGAATGAGAAAACAAGTCCAGTGGAATGAGAAAACAAGTCCAGTAGAATGAGAAAACAAGTCCAGTGGAATGAGAAAACAAGTCCAGTAGAATGAGAAAACAAGTCCAGTAGAATGAGAAAACAAGTCCAGTGGAATGAGAAAACAAGTCCAGTAGAATGAGAAAACAAGTCCAGTAGAATGAGAAAACAAGTCCAGTGGAATGAGAAAACAAGTCCAGTAGAATGAGAAAACAAGTCCAGTGGAATGAGAAAACAAGTCCAGTGGAATGAGAAAACAAGTCCAGTAGAATGAGAAAACAAGTCCAGTAGAATGAGAAAACAAGTCCAGTGGAATGAGAAAACAAGTCCAGTAGAATGAGAAAACAAGTCCAGTGGAATGAGAAAACAAGTCCAGCGGAATGAGAAAACAAGTCCAGTAGAATGAGAAAACAAGTCCAGTGGAATGAGAAAACAAGTCCAGTAGAATGAGAAAACAAGTCCAGTGGAATGAGAAAACAAGTCCAGCGGAATGAGAAAACAAGTCCAGCGGAATGAGAAAACAAGTCCAGTAGAATGAGAAAACAAGTCCAGTGGAATGAGAAAACAAGTCCAGTAGAATGAGAAAACAAGTCCAGTGGAATGAGAAAACAAGTCCAGTGGAATGAGAAAACAAGTCCAGTGGAATGAGAAAACAAGTCCAGTGGAATGAGAAAACAAGTCCAGTGGAATGAGAAAACAAGTCCAGTAGAATGAGAAAACAAGTCCAGTGGAATGAGAAAACAAGTCCAGTGGAATGAGAAAACAAAACAAGAATGAGAAAACAAGTCCAGTGGAATGAGAAAACAAGTCCAGTAGAATGAGAAAACAAGTCCAGTAGAATGAGAAAACAAGTCCAGTAGAATGAGAAAACAAGTCCAGTGGAATGAGAAAACAAGTCCAGTAGAATGAGAAAACAAGTCCAGTGGAATGAGAAAACAAGTCCAGTAGAATGAGAAAACAAGTCCAGTAGAATGAGAAAACAAGTCCAGTGGAATGAGAAAACAAGTCCAGTGGAATGAGAAAACAAGTCCAGTAGAATGAGAAAACAAGTCCAGTGGAATGAGAAAACAAGTCCAGTAGAATGAGAAAACAAGTCCAGTGGAATGAGAAAACAAGTCCAGTGGAATGAGAAAACAAGTCCAGTAGAATGAGAAAACAAGTCCAGTAGAATGAGAAAACAAGTCCAGTGGAATGAGAAAACAAGTCCAGTAGAATGAGAAAACAAGTCCAGTGGAATGAGAAAACAAGTCCAGTGGAATGAGAAAACAAGTCCAGTAAAATGAGAAAACAAGTCCAGTAGAATGAGAAAACAAGTCCAGTGGAATGTTTAAGAAAACAAGTCCAGTAGAATGAGAAAACAAGTCCAGTGGAATGAGAAAACAAGTCCAGTGGAATGAGAAAACAAGTCCAGCGGAATGAGAAAACAAGTCCAGTAGAATGAGAAAACAAGTCCAGTGGAATGAGAAAACAAGTCCAGTAGAATGAGAAAACAAGTCCAGTGGAATGAGAAAACAAGTCCAGTGGAATGAGAAAACAAGTCCAGTGGAATGAGAAAACAAGTCCAGTGGAATGAGAAAACAAGTCCAGTGGAATGAGAAAACAAGTCCAGTAGAATGAGAAAACAAGTCCAGTGGAATGAGAAAACAAGTCCAGTGGAATGAGAAAACAAGTCCAGTAGAATGAGAAAACAAGTCCAGTGGAATGAGAAAACAAGTCCAGTGGAATGAGAAAACAAGTCCAGTGGAATGAGAAAACAAGTCCAGTAGAATGAGAAAACAAGTCCAGTGGAATGAGAAAACAAGTCCAGTGGAATGAGAAAACAAGTCCAGTAGAATGAGAAAACAAGTCCAGTGGAATGAGAAAACAAGTCCAGTGGAATGAGAAAACAAGTCCAGTAGAATGAGAAAACAAGTCCAGTGGAATGAGAAAACAAGTCCAGTGGAATGAGAAAACAAGTCCAGTGGAATGAGAAAACAAGTCCAGTGGAATGAGAAAACAAGTCCAGTGGAATGAGAAAACAAGTCCAGTAGAATGAGAAAACAAGTCCAGTGGAATGAGAAAACAAGTCCAGTAGAATGAGAAAACAAGTCCAGTGGAATGAGAAAACAAGTCCAGTGGAATGAGAAAACAAGTCCAGTGGAATGAGAAAACAAGTCCAGTGGAATGAGAAAACAAGTCCAGTGGAATGAGAAAACAAGTCCAGTGGAATGAGAAAACAAGTCCAGTGGAATGAGAAAACAAGTCCAGTGGAATGAGAAAACAAGTCCAGTGGAATGAGAAAACAAGTCCAGTGGAATGAGAAAACAAGTCCAGTAGAATGAGAAAACAAGTCCAGTGGAATGAGAAAACAAGTCCAGTAGAATGAGAAAACAAGTCCAGTGGAATGAGAAAACAAGTCCAGTGGAATGAGAAAACAAGTCCAGTAGAATGAGAAAACAAGTCCAGTGGAATGAGAAAACAAGTCCAGTGGAATGAGAAAACAAGTCCAGTGGAATGAGAAAACAAGTCCAGTAGAATGAGAAAACAAGTCCAGTGGAATGAGAAAACAAGTCCAGTAGAATGAGAAAACAAGTCCAGTAGAATGAGAAAACAAGTCCAGTGGAATGAGAAAACAAGTCCAGTAAAATGAGAAAACAAGTCCAGTAGAATGAGAAAACAAGTCCAGTGGAATGAGAAAACAAGTCCAGTAGAATGAGAAAACAAGTCCAGTGGAATGAGAAAACAAGTCCAGTGGAATGAGAAAAACAAGTCCAGTTGAATGAGAAAACAAGTCCAGTGGAATGAGAAAACAAGTCCAGTAGAATGAGAAAACAAGTCCAGTGGAATGAGAAAACAAGTCCAGTGGAATGAGAAAACAAGTCCAGTAGAATGAGAAAACAAGTCCAGTGGAATGAGAAAACAAGTCCAGTGGAATGAGAAAACAAGTCCAGTAGAATGAGAAAACAAGTCCAGTGGAATGAGAAAACAAGTCCAGTAGAATGAGAAAACAAGTCCAGTGGAATGAGAAAACAAGTCCAGTGGAATGAGAAAACAAGTCCAGTAGAATGAGAAAACAAGTCCAGTAGAATGAGAAAACAAGTCCAGTGGAATGAGAAAACAAGTCCAGTAGAATGAGAAAACAAGTCCAGTGGAATGAGAAAACAAGTCCAGTGGAATGAGAAAACAAGTCCAGTGGAATGAGAAAACAAGTCCAGTAGAATGAGAAAACAAGTCCAGTGGAATGAGAAAACAAGTCCAGTGGAATGAGAAAACAAGTCCAGTGGAATGAGAAAACAAGTCCAGTGGAATGAGAAAACAAGTCCAGTAGAATGAAAACAAGTCCAGTGGAATGAGAAAACAAGTCCAGTAGAATGAGAAAACAAGTCCAGTGGAATGAGAAAACAAGTCCAGTGGAATGAGAAAACAAGTCCAGTAGAATGAGAAAACAAGTCCAGTGGAATGAGAAAACAAGTCCAGTGGAATGAGAAAACAAGTCCAGTGAGAATGAGAAAACAAGTCCAGTAGAATGAGAAAACAAGTCCAGTGGAATGAGAAAACAAGTCCAGTAGAATGAGAAAACAAGTCCAGTGGAATGAGAAAACAAGTCCAGTGGAATGAGAAAACAAGTCCAGTGGAATGAGAAAACAAGTCCAGTGGAATGAGAAAACAAGTCCAGTGGAATGAGAAAACAAGTCCAGTAGAATGAGAAAACAAGTCCAGTGGAATGAGAAAACAAGTCCAGTAGAATGAGAAAACAAGTCCAGTGGAATGAGAAAACAAGTCCAGTGGAATGAGAAAACAAGTCCAGTGGAATGAGAAAACAAGTCCAGTAGAATGAGAAAACAAGTCCAGTGGAATGAGAAAACAAGTCCAGTGGAATGAGAAAACAAGTCCAGTAGAATGAGAAAACAAGTCCAGTGGAATGAGAAAACAAGTCCAGTAGAATGAGAAAACAAGTCCAGTGGAATGAGAAAACAAGTCCAGTGGAATGAGAAAACAAGTCCAGTAGAATGAGAAAACAAGTCCAGTGGAATGAGAAAACAAGTCCAGTGGAATGAGAAAACAAGTCCAGTAGAATGAGAAAACAAGTCCAGTGGAATGAGAAAACAAGTCCAGTAGAATGAGAAAACAAGTCCAGTGGAATGAGAAAACAAGTCCAGTAGAATGAGAAAACAAGTCCAGTGGAATGAGAAAACAAGTCCAGTAGAATGAGAAAACAAGTCCAGTGGAATGAGAAAACAAGTCCAGTAGAATGAGAAAACAAGTCCAGTGGAATGAGAAAACAAGTCCAGTAGAATGAGAAAACAAGTCCAGTAGAATGAGAAAACAAGTCCAGTGGAATGAGAAAACAAGTCCAGTAGAATGAGAAAACAAGTCCAGTAGAATGAGAAAACAAGTCCAGTGGAATGAGAAAACAAGTCCAGTGGAATGAGAAAACAAGTCCAGTAGAATGAGAAAACAAGTCCAGTGGAATGAGAAAACAAGTCCAGTAGAATGAGAAAACAAGTCCAGTGGAATGAGAAAACAAGTCCAGTGGAATGAGAAAACAAGTCCAGTAGAATGAGAAAACAAGTCCAGTGGAATGAGAAAACAAGTCCAGTAGAATGAGAAAACAAGTCCAGTGGAATGAGAAAACAAGTCCAGTAGAATGAGAAAACCAGTCCAGTGGAATGAGAAAACAAGTCCAGTAGAATGAGAAAACAAGTCCAGTAGAATGAGAAAACAAGTCCAGTAGAATGAGAAAACAAGTCCAGTGGAATGAGAAAACAAGTCCAGTGGAATGAGAAAACAAGTCCAGTAGAATGAGAAAACAAGTCCAGTGGAATGAGAAAACAAGTCCAGTGGAATGAGAAAACAAGTCCAGTAGAATGAGAAAACAAGTCCAGTGGAATAAGAAAACAAGTCCAGTGGAATGAGAAAACAAGTCCAGTAGAATGAGAAAACAAGTCCAGTGGAATGAGAAAACAAGTGGAATGAGAAAACAAGTCCAGTAGAATGAGAAAACAAGTCCAGTGGAATGAGAAAACAAGTCCAGTAGAATGAGAAAACAAGTCCAGTGGAATGAGAAAACAAGTCCAGTAGAATGTAGAATGAGAAAACAAGTCCAGTGGAATGAGAAAACAAGTCCAGTAGAATGAGAAAACAAGTCCAGTGGAATGAGAAAACAAGTCCAGTAGAATGAGAAAACAAGTCCAGTGGAATGAGAAAACAAGTCCAGTAGAATGAGAAAACAAGTCCAGTGGAATGAGAAAACAAGTCCAGTAGAATGAGAAAACAAGTCCAGTAGAATGAGAAAACAAGTCCAGTAGAATGAGAAAACAAGTCCAGTGGAATGAGAAAACAAGTCCAGTAGAATGAGAAAACAAGTCCAGTGGAATGAGAAAACAAGTCCAGTGGAATGAGAAAACAAGTCCAGTAGAATGAGAAAACAAGTCCAGTAGAATGAGAAAACAAGTCCAGTGGAATGAGAAAACAAGTCCAGTAGAATGAGAAAACAAGTCCAGTGGAATGAGAAAACAAGTCCAGTAGAATGAGAAAACAAGTCCAGTGGAATGAGAAAACAAGTCCAGTGGAATGAGAACAAGTCCAGCGGAATGAGAAAACAAGTCCAGTAGAATGAGAAAACAAGTCCAGTGGAATGAGAAAACAAGTCCAGTAGAATGAGAAAACAAGTCCAGTGGAATGAGAAAACAAGTCCAGTAGAATGAGAAAACAAGTCCAGCGGAATGAGAAAACAAGTCCAGTAGAATGAGAAAACAAGTCCAGTAGAATGAGAAAAAAAAGTCCAGTAGAATGAGAAAACAAGTCCAGTAGAATGAGAAAACAAGTCCAGTGAATGAGAAAACAAGTCCAGTAGAATGAGAAAACAAGTCCAGTGGAATGAGAAAACAAGTCCAGTAGAATGAGAAAACAAGTCCAGTGGAATGAGAAAACAAGTCCAGTAGAATGAATGAGAAAACAAGTCCAGCGGAATGAGAAAACAAGTCCAGTGGAATGAGAAAACAAGTCCAGTAGAATGAGAAAACAAGTCCAGTAGAATGAGAAAACAAGTCCAGTAGAATGAGAAAACAAGTCCAGTGGAATGAGAAAACAAGTCCAGTGGAATGAGAAAACAAGTCCAGTAGAATGAGAAAACAAGTCCAGTGGAATGAGAAAACAAGTCCAGTAGAATGAGAAAACAAGTCCAGTGGAATGAGAAAACAAGTCCAGTAGAATGAGAAAACAAGTCCAGTGGAATGAGAAAACAAGTCCAGTAGAATGAGAAAACAAGTCCAGTGGAATGAGAAAACAAGTCCAGTAGAATGAGAAAACAAGTCCAGTAGAATGAGAAAACAAGTCCAGTAGAATGAGAAAACAAGTCCAGTAGAATGAGAAAACAAGTCCAGTGGAATGAGAAAACAAGTCCAGTAGAATGAGAAAACAAGTCCAGTGGAATGAGAAAACAAGTCCAGTGGAATGAGAAAAACAAGTCCAGTGGAATGAGAAAACAAGTCCAGTGGAATGAGAAAACAAGTCCAGTAGAATGAGAAAACAAGTCCAGTGGAATGAGAAAACAAGTCCAGTAGAATGAGAAAACAAGTCCAGTAGAATGAGAAAACAAGTCCAGTGGAATGAGAAAACAAGTCCAGTGGAATGAGAAAACAAGTCCAGTAGAATGAGAAAACAAGTCCAGTGGAATGAAAACAAGTCCAATGGAATGAGAAAACAAGTCCAGTAGAATGAGAAAACAAGTCCAGTGGAATGAGAAAACAAGTCCAGTAGAATGAGAAAACAAGTCCAGTGGAATGAGAAAACAAGTCCAGTAGAATGAGAAAACAAGTCCAGTGGAATGAGAAAACAAGTCCAGTAGAATGAGAAAACAAGTCCAGTAGAATGAGAAAACAAGTCCAGTAGAATGAGAAAACAAGTCCAGTAGAATGAGAAAAAAAAGTCCAGTTGAATGAGAAAACAAGTCCAGTAGAATGAGAAAATAAGTCCAGTAAAATGAGAAAACAAGTCCAGTAGAATGAGAAAACAAGTCCAGTGGAATGAGAAAACAAGTCCAGTAGAATGAGAAAACAAGTCCAGTGGAATGAGAAAACAAGTCCAGTAGAATGAGAAAACAAGTCCAGTGGAATGAGAAAACAAGTCCAGTAGAATGAGAAAACAAGTCCAGTGGAATGAGAAAACAAGTCCAGTAGAATGAGAAAACAAGTCCAGTAGAATGAGAAAACAAGTCCAGTAGAATGAGAAAACAAGTCCAGTAGAATGAGAAAACAAGTCCAGTGGAATGAGAAAACAAGTCCAGTAGAATGAGAAAACAAGTCCAGTAGAATGAGAAAACAAGTCCAGTGGAATGAGAAAACAAGTCCAGTGGAATGAGAAAACAAGTCCAGTGGAATGAGAAAACAAGTCCAGTAGAATGAGAAAACAAGTCCAGTGGAATGAGAAAACAAGTCCAGTAGAATGAGAAAACAAGTCCAGTAGAATGAGAAAACAAGTCCAGTGGAATGAGAAAACAAGTCCAGTAGAATGAGAAAACAAGTCCAGTGGAATGAGAAAACAAGTCCAGTAGAATGAGAAAACAAGTCCAGTGGAATGAGAAAACAAGTCCAGTAGAATGAGAAAACAAGTCCAGTGGAATGAGAAAACAAGTCCAGTAGAATGAGAAAACAAGTCCAGTGGAATGAGAAAACAAGTCCAGTAGAATGAGAAAACAAGTCCAGTGGAATGAGAAAACAAGTCCAGTAGAATGAGAAAACAAGTCCAGTGGAATGAGAAAACAAGTCCAGTAGAATGAGAAAACAAGTCCAGTGGAATGAGAAAACAAGTCCAGTAGAATGAGAAAACAAGTCCAGTGGAATGAGAAAACAAGTCCAGTGGAATGAGAAAACAAGTCCAGTAGAATGAGAAAACAAGTCCAGTGGAATGAGAAAACAAGTCCAGTGGAATGAGAAAACAAGTCCAGTAGAATGAGAAAACAAGTCCAGTGGAATGAGAAAACAAGTCCAGTAGAATGAGAAAACAAGTCCAGTAGAATGAGAAAACAAGTCCAGTGGAATGAGAAAACAAGTCCAGTAGAATGAGAAAACAAGTCCAGTGGAATGAGAAAACAAGTCCAGTGGAATGAGAAAACAAGTCCAGTGGAATGAGAAAACAAGTCCAGCGGAATGAGAAAACAAGTCCAGTAGAATGAGAAAACAAGTCCAGTGGAATGAGAAAACAAGTCCAGTAGAATGAGAAAACAAGTCCAGTAGAATGAGACAAGTCCAAAACAAGTCAAGTCCAGTGGAATGAGAAAACAAGTCCAGTAGAATGAGAAAACAAGTCCAGTGGAATGAGAAAACAAGTCCAGTGGAATGAGAAAACAAGTCCAGTAGAATGAGAAAACAAGTCCAGTGGAATGAGAAAACAAGTCCAGTAGAATGAGAAAACAAGTCCAGTGGAATGAGAAAACAAGTCCAGTAGAATGAGAAAACAAGTCCAGTAGAATGAGAAAAACAAGTCCAGTTTAATGAGAAAACAAGTCCAGTAGAATGAGAAAATAAGTCCAGTAAAATGAGAAAACAAGTCCAGTAGAATGAGAAAACAAGTCCAGTAGAATGAGAAAACAAGTCCAGTGGAATGAGAAAACAAGTCCAGTAGAATGAGAAAACAAGTCCAGTGGAATGAGAAAACAAGTCCAGTAGAATGAGAAAACAAGTCCAGTAGAATGAGAAAACAAGTCCAGTGGAATGAGAAAACAAGTCCAGTGGAATGAGAAAACAAGTCCAGTAGAATGAGAAAACAAGTCCAGTAGAATGAGAAAACAAGTCCAGTAGAATGAGAAAACAAGTCCAGTAGAATGAGAAAACAAGTCCAGTAGAATGAGAAAACAAGTCCATGAGAAAACAAGTCCAGTAGAATGAGAAAACAAGTCCAGTGGAATGAGAAAACAAGTCCAGTAGAATGAGAAAACAAGTCCAGTGGAATGAGAAAACAAGTCCAGTAGAATGAGAAAACAAGTCCAGTGAGAAAACAAGTCCAGTGGAATGAGAAAAACAAGTCCAGTAGAATGAGAAAACAAGTCCAGTGGAATGAGAAAACAAGTCCAGTAGAATGAGAAAACAAGTCCAGTGGAATGAGAAAACAAGTCCAGTAGAATGAGAAAACAAGTCCAGTAGAATGAGAAAACAAGTCCAGTGGAATGAGAAAACAAGTCCAGTAGAATGAGAAAACAAGTCCAGTGGAATGAGAAAACAAGTCCAGTAGAATGAGAAAACAAGTCCAGTGGAATGAGAAAACAAGTCCAGTAGAATGAGAAAACAAGTCCAGTGGAATGAGAAAAACAAGTCCAGTAGAATGAGAAAACAAGTCCAGTGGAATGAGAAAACAAGTCCAGTGAGAATGAGAAAACAAGTCCAGTAGAATGAGAAAACAAGTCCAGTAGAATGAGAAAACAAGTCCAGTGGAATGAGAAAACAAGTCCAGTGGAATGAGAAAAAACAAGTCCAGTAGAATGAGAAAACAAGTCCAGTGGAATGAGAAAACAAGTCCAGTAGAATGAGAAAACAAGTCCAGTAGAATGAGAAAACAAGTCCAGTAGAATGAGAAAACAAGTCCAGTGGAATGAGAAAAAACAAGTCCAGTAGAATGAGAAAACAAGTCCAGTGGAATGAGAAAACAAGTCCAGTAGAATGAGAAAACAAGTCCAGTCCAGTAGAATGAGAAAACAAGTCCAGTAGAATGAGAAAACAAGTCCAGTGGAATGAGAAAACAAGTCCAGTAGAATGAGAAAACAAGTCCAGTAGAATGAGAAAACAAGTCCAGTGGAATGAGAAAACAAGTCCAGTGGAATGAGAAAACAAGTCCAGTAGAATGAGAAAACAAGTCCAGTAGAATGAGAAAACAAGTCCAGTGGAATGAGAAAACAAGTCCAGTAGAATGAGAAAACAAGTCCAGTGGAATGAGAAAACAAGTCCAGTGGAATGAGAAAACAAGTCCAGTAGAATGAGAAAACAAGTCCAGTGGAATGAGAAAACAAGTCCAGTAGAATGAGAAAACAAGTCCAGTGGAATGAGAAAACAAGTCCAGTAGAATGAGAAAACAAGTCCAGTGGAATGAGAAAACAAGTCCAAGTCCAGTAGAAATGAGAAAACAAGTCCAGTAGAATGAGAAAACAAGTCCAGTGGAATGAGAAAACAAGTCCAGTAGAATGAGAAAACAAGTCCAGTGGAATGAGAAAACAAGTCCAGTAGAATGAGAAAACAAGTCCAGTGGAATGAGAAAACAAGTCCAGTAGAATGAGAAAACAAGTCCAGTGGAATGAGAAAACAAGTCCAGTAGAATGAGAAAACAAGTCCAGTGGAATGAGAAAACAAGTCCAGTAGAATGAGAAAACAAGTCCAGTGGAATGAGAAAACAAGTCCAGTAGAATGAGAAAACAAGTCCAGTGGAATGAGAAAACAAGTCCAGTAGAATGAGAAAACAAGTCCAGTGGAATGAGAAAACAAGTCCAGTAGAATGAGAAAACAAGTCCAGTGGAATGAGAAAACAAGTCCAGTAGAATGAGAAAACAAGTCCAGTGGAATGAGAAAACAAGTCCAGTAGAATGAGAAAACAAGTCCAGTGGAATGAGAAAACAAGTCCAGTAGAATGAGAAAACAAGTCCAGTAGAATGAGAAAAACAAGAATGAGAAAACAAGTCCAGTAGAATGAGAAAACAAGTCCAGTAGAATGAGAAAACAAGTCCAGTGAGAAAACAAGAATGAAGAAAACAAGTCCAGTGGAATGAGAAAACAAGTCCAGTAGAATGAGAAAACAAGTCCAGTAGAATGAGAAAACAAGTCCAGTGGAATGAGAAAACAAGTCCAGTAGAATGAGAAAACAAGTCCAGTAGAATGAGAAAACAAGTCCAGTAGAATGAGAAAACAAGTCCAGTGGAATGAGAAAACAAGTCCAGTAGAATGAGAAAACAAGTCCAGTAGAATGAGAAAACAAGTCCAGTGGAATGAGAAAACAAGTCCAGTAGAATGAGAAAACAAGTCCAGTGGAATGAGAAAACAAGTCCAGTGGAATGAGAAAACAAGTCCAGTAGAATGAGAAAACAAGTCCAGTAGAATGAGAAAACAAGTCCAGTAGAATGAGAAAACAAGTCCAGTAGAATGAGAAAACAAGTCCAGTAGAATGAGAAAACAAGTCCAGTAGAATGAGAAAACAAGTCCAGTAGAATGAGAAAACAAGTCCAGTAGAATGAGAAAACAAGTCCAGTGGAATGAGAAAACAAGTCCAGTGGAATGAGAAAACAAGTCCAGTGGAATGAGAAAACAAGTCCAGTAGAATGAGAAAACAAGTCCAGTGGAATGAGAAAACAAGTCCAGTGGAATGAGAAAACAAGTCCAGTAGAATGAGAAAACAAGTCCAGTAGAATGAGAAAACAAGTCCAGTGGAATGAGAAAACAAGTCCAGTGGAATGAGAAAACAAGTCCAGTGGAATGAGAAAACAAGTCCAGTGGAATGAGAACAAGTCCAGTAGAATGAGAAAACAAGTCCAGTAGAATGAGAAAACAAGTCCAGTGGAATGAGAAAACAAGTCCAGTAGAATGAGAAAACAAGTCCAGTAGAATGAGAAAACAAGTCCAGTGGAATGAGAAAACAAGTCCAGTGGAATGAGAAAACAAGTCCAGTAGAATGAGAAAACAAGTCCAGTGGAATGAGAAAACAAGTCCAGTGGAATGAGAAAACAAGTCCAGTGGAATGAGAAAACAAGTCCAGTGGAATGAGAAAACAAGTCCAGTAGAATGAGAAAACAAGTCCAGTAGAATGAGAAAACAAGTCCAGTGGAATGAGAAAACAAGTCCAGTAGAATGAGAAAACAAGTCCAGTAGAATGAGAAAACAAGTCCAGTGGAATGAGAAAACAAGTCCAGTGGAATGAGAAAACAAGTCCAGTGGAATGAGAAAACAAGTCCAGTAGAATGAGAAAACAAGTCCAGTAGAATGAGAAAACAAGTCCAGTGGAATGAGAAAACAAGTCCAGTAGAATGAGAAAACAAGTCCAGTGGAATGAGAAAACAAGTCCAGTAGAATGAGAAAACAAGTCCAGTGGAATGAGAAAAACAAGTCCAGTTTAATGAGAAAACAAGTCCAGTAGAATGAGAAAACAAGTCCAGTGGAATGAGAAAACAAGTCCAGTAGAATGAGAAAACAAGTCCAGTGGAATGAGAAAACAAGTCCAGTAGAATGAGAAAACAAGAATGAGAAAACAAGTGGAATGGAATGAGAAAACAAGTCCAGTGGAATGAGAAAACAAGTCCAGTAGAATGAGAAAACAAGTCCAGTGGAATGAGAAAACAAGTCCAGTAGAATGAGAAAACAAGTCCAGTGGAATGAGAAAACAAGTCCAGTAGAATGAGAAAACAAGTCCAGTAGAATGAGAAAACAAGTCCAGTAGAATGAGAAAACAAGTCCAGTAGAATGAGAAAACAAGTCCAGTAGAATGAGAAAACAAGTCCAGTAGAATGAGAAAACAAGTCCAGTGGAATGAGAAAACAAGTCCAGTGGAATGAGAAAACAAGTCCAGTAGAATGAGAAAACAAGTCCAGTGGAATTAGAAAACAAGTCCAGTGGAATGAGAAAACAAGTCCAGTAGAATGAGAAAACAAGTCCAGTGGAATGAGAAAACAAGTCCAGTAGAATGAGAAAACAAGTCCAGTAGAATGAGAAAACAAGTCCAGTAGAATGAGAAAACAAGTCCAGTGGAATGAGAAAACAAGTCCAGTAGAATGAGAAAACAAGTCCAGTGGAATGAGAAAACAAGTCCAGTAGAATGAGAAAACAAGTCCAGTGGAATGAGAAAACAAGTCCAGTAGAATGAGAAAACAAGTCCAGTAGAATGAGAAAACAAGTCCAGTGGAATGAGAAAACAAGTCCAGTAGAATGAGAAAACAAGTCCAGTGGAATGAGAAAACAAGTCCAGTAGAATGAGAAAACAAGTCCAGTGGAATGAGAAAAAACAAGTCCAGTGGAATGAGAAAACAAGTCCAGTAGAATGAGAAAACAAGTCCAGTGGAATGAGAAAACAAAAACAAGTCCAGTGGAATGAGAAAACAAGTCCAGTAGAATGAGAAAACAAGTCCAGTAGAATGAGAAAACAAGTCCAGTGGAATGAGAAAACAAGTCCAGTAGAATGAGAAAACAAGTCCAGTGGAATGAGAAAACAAGTCCAGTAGAATGAGAAAACAAGTCCAGTAGAATGAGAAAACAAGTCCAGTGGAATGAGAAAACAAGTCCAGTGGAATGAGAAAACAAGTCCAGTAGAATGAGAAAACAAGTCCAGTGGAATGAGAAAACAAGTCCAGTGGAATGAGAAAACAAGTCCAGTGGAATGAGAAAACAAGTCCAGTGGAATGAGAAAACAAGTCCAGTAGAATGAGAAAACAAGTCCAGTGGAATGAGAAAACAAGTCCAGTAGAATGAGAAAACAAGTCCAGTGGAATGAGAAAACAAGTCCAGTGGAATGAGAAAACAAGTCCAGTGGAATGAGAAAACAAGTCCAGTGGAATGAGAAAACAAGTCCAGAATGAGAAAACAAGTCCAGTAGAATGAGAAAACAAGTCCAGTAGAATGAGAAAACAAGTCCAGTGGAATGAGAAAACAAGTCCAGTGGAATGAGAAAACAAGTCCAGTAGAATGAGAAAACAAGTCCAGTAGAATGAGAAAAACAAGTCCAGTGGAATGAGAAAACAAGTCCAGTAGAATGAGAAAACAAGTCCAGTGGAATGAGAAAACAAGTCCAGTGGAATGAGAAAATAAGTCCAGTAGAATGAGAAAACAAGTCCAGTGGAATGAGAAAACAAGTCCAGTGGAATGAGAAAACAAGTCCAGTAGAATGAGAAAAACAAGTCCAGTAGAATGAGAAAACAAGTCCAGTAGAATGAGAAAACAAGTCCAGTAGAATGAGAAAACAAGTCCAGTGGAATGAGAAAACAAGTCCAGTAGAATGAGAAAACAAGTCCAGCGGAATGAGAAAACAAGTCCAGTAGAATGAGAAAACAAGTCCAGTGGAATGAGAAAACAAGTCCAGTAGAATGAGAAAACAAGTCCAGTGGAATGAGAAAACAAGTCCAGTAGAATGAGAAAACAAGTCCAGTAGAATGAGAAAACAAGTCCAGTGGAATGAGAAAACAAGTCCAGTAGAATGAGAAAACAAGTCCAGTGGAATGAGAAAACAAGTCCAGTGGAATGAGAAAACAAGTCCAGTAGAATGAGAAAACAAGTCCAGTGGAATGAGAAAACAAGTCCAGTGGAATGAGAAAACAAGTCCAGTAGAATGAGAAAACAAGTCCAGCGGAATGAGAAAACAAGTCCAGTAGAATGAGAAAACAAGTCCAGTGGAATGAGAAAACAAGTCCAGTAGAATGAGAAAACAAGTCCAGTGGAATGAGAAAACAAGTCCAGTAGAATGAGAAAACAAGTCCAGTGGAATGAGAAAACAAGTCCAGTAGAATGAGAAAACAAGTCCAGTGGAATGAGAAAACAAGTCCAGTAGAATGAGAAAACAAGTCCAGTGGAATGAGAAAACAAGTCCAGTGGAATGAGAAAACAAGTCCAGTAGAATGAGAAAACAAGTCCAGTAGAATGAGAAAACAAGTCCAGTAGAATGAGAAAACAAGTCCAGTGGAATGAGAAAACAAGTCCAGTAGAATGAGAAAACAAGTCCAGTAGAATGAGAAAACAAGTCCAGTGGAATGAGAAAACAAGTCCAGTAGAATGAGAAAACAAGTCCAGTGGAATGAGAAAACAAGTCCAGTAGAATGAGAAAACAAGTCCAGTAGAATGAGAAAACAAGTCCAGTGGAATGAGAAAACAAGTCCAGTGGAATGAGAAAACAAGTCCAGTAGAATGAGAAAACAAGTCCAGTGGAATGAGAAAACAAGTCCAGTGGAATGAGAAAACAAGTCCAGTAGAATGAGAAAACAAGTCCAGTAGAATGAGAAAACAAGTCCAGTGGAATGAGAAAACAAGTCCAGTAGAATGAGAAAAACAAGTCCAGTAGAATGAGAAAACAAGTCCAGTGGAATTAGAAAACAAGTCCAGTGGAATGAGAAAATAAGTCCAGTAGAATGAGAAAACAAGTCCAGTGGAATGAGAAAACAAGTCCAGTGGAATGAGAAAACAAGTCCAGCGGAATGAGAAGTCCAGAGAATGAAAACAAGTCCAGTAGAATGAGAATGGAATGAGAAAACAAGTCCAGTAGAATGAGAAAACAAGTCCAGTAGAATGAGAAAACAAGTCCAGTAGAATCCAGTAGAATGAGAAAACAAGTCCAGTAGAATGAGAAAACAAGTCCAGTAGAATGAGAAAACAAGTCCAGTAGAATGAGAAAACAAGTCCAGTAGAATGAGAAAACAAGTCCAGTAGAATGAGAAAACAAGTCCAGTGGAATGAGAAAACAAGTCCAGTGGAATGAGAAAACAAGTCCAGTGGAATGAGAAAACAAGTCCAGTAGAATGAGAAAACAAGTCCAGTGGAATGAGAAAACAAGTCCAGTAGAATGAGAAAACAAGTCCAGTGGAATGAGAAAACAAGTCCAGTAGAATGAGAAAACAAGTCCAGTGGAATGAGAAAACAAGTCCAGTAGAATGAGAGAAAACAAGTCCAGTGGAATGAGAAAACAAGTCCAGTGGAATGAGAAAACAAGTCCAGTAGAATGAGAAAACAAGTCCAGTAGAATGAGAAAACAAGTCCAGTGGAATGAGAAAACAAGTCCAGTAGAATGAGAAAACAAGTCCAGTGGAATGAGAAAACAAGTCCAGTAGAATGAGAAAACAAGTCCAGTAGAATGAGAAAAACAAGTCCAGTGGAATGAGAAAACAAGTCCAGTAGAATGAGAAAACAAGTCCAGTGGAATGAGAAAACAAGTCCAGTAGAATGATGAGAAAACAAGTCCAGTGGAATGAGAAAACAAGTCCAGTGGAATGAGAAAAAACAAGTCCAGTGGAATGAGAAAACAAGTCCAGTGGAATGAGAAAACAAGTCCAGTAGAATGAGAAAACAAGTCCAGTAGAATGAGAAAACAAGTCCAGAATGAGAAAACAAGTCCAGTAGAATGAAAACAAGTCCAGTAGAATGAGAAAACAAGTCCAGTGGAATGAAGAAAAACAAGTCCAGTAGAATGAGAAAACAAGTCCAGTAGAATGAGAAAACAAGTCCAGTGGAATGAGAAAACAAGTCCAGTAGAATGAAAAAAAGTCCAATGGAATGAGAAAACAAGTCCAGTAGAATGAGAAAAACAAGTCCAGTAGAATGAGAAAACAAGTCCAGTAGAATGAGAAAACAAGTCCAGTGGAATGAGAAAAACAAGTCCAGTGGAATGAGAAAACAAGTCCAGTAGAATGAGAAAACAAGTCCAGTGGAATGAGAAAACAAGTCCAGTAGAATGAGAAAACAAGTCCAGTGGAATGAGAAAACAAGTCCAGTGGAATGAGAAAACAAGTCCAGTAGAATGAGAAAACAAGTCCAGTGGAATGAGAAAACAAGTCCAGTGGAATGAGAAAACAAGTCCAGTAGAATGAGAAAACAAGTCCAGTGGAATGAGAAAACAAGTCCAGTGGAATGAGAAAACAAGTCCAGTAGAATGAGAAAACAAGTCCAGTAGAATGAGAAAACAAGTCCAGCGGAATGAGAAAACAAGTCCAGTAGAATGAGAAAACAAGTCCAGTGGAATGAGAAAACAAGTCCAGTGGAATGAGAAAACAAGTCCAGTAGAATGAAAACAAGTCCAGCGGAATGAGAAAACAAGTCCAGTGGAATGAGAAAACAAGTCCAGTAGAATGAGAAAACAAGTCCAGTGGAATGAGAAAACAAGTCCAGTGGAATGAGAAAACAAGTCCAGTAGAATGATGAGAAAACAAGTCCAGTGGAATGAGAAAACAAGTCAGTAGAATGAGAAAACAAGTCCAGTGGAAAAACAAGTCCAGTGGAATGAGAAAACAAGTCCAGTAGAATGAGAAAACAAGTCCAGTGGAATGAGAAAACAAGTCCAGTAGAATGAGAAAACAAGTCCAGTAGAATGAGAAAACAAGTCCAGTGGAATGAGAAAAACAAGTCCAGTGGAATGAGAAAACAAGTCCAGTAGAATGAGAAAACAAGTCCAGTAGAATGAGAAAACAAGTCCAGTGGAATGAGAAAACAAGTCCAGTAGAATGAGAAAACAAGTCCAGTGGAATGAGAAAACAAGTCCAGTGGAATGAGAAAACAAGTCTAGTAGAATGAGAAAAAAGTCCAGTGGAATGAGAAAAACAAGTCCAGTGGAATGAGAAAACAAGTCCAGTGGAATGAGAAAAACAAGTCCAGTGGAATGAGAAAAACAAGTCCAGTGGAATGAGAAAACAAGTCCAGTGGAATGAGAAAAACAAGTCCAGGGGAATGAGAAAACAAGTCCAGTAGAATGAGAAAACAAGTCCAGTGGAATGAGAAAACAAGTCCAGTAGAATGAGAAAAAAAACAAGTCCAGTAGAATGAAAAACAAGTCCAGTAGAATGAGAAAACAAGTCCAGTAGAATGAGAAAACAAGTCCAGTAGAATGAGAAAAAAACAGTGGAATGAAAGTGGAATAAGAAAAACAAGTCCAGTTTAATGAGAAAACAAGTCCAGTAGAATGAGAAAACAAGTCCAGTAGAATGAGAAAACAAGTCCAGTGGAATGAGAAAACAAGTCCAGTAGAATGAGAAAACAAGTCCAGTGGAATGAGAAAACAAGTCCAGTAGAATGAGAAAACAAGTCCAGTGAGAATGAGAAAACAAGTCCAGTAGAATGAGAAAACAAGTCCAGTGGAATGAGAAAAACAAGTCCAGTAGAATGAGAAAACAAGTCCAGTGGAATGAGAAAACAAGTCCAGTAGAATGAGAAAACAAGTCCAGTGGAATGAGAAAACAAGTCCAGTAGAATGAGAAAACAAGTCCAGTGGAATGAGAAAACAAGTCCAGTAGAATGAGAAAAACAAGTCCAGGGGAATGAAAACAAGTCCAGTAGAATGAGAAAACAAGTCCAGTGGAATGAGAAAAAAAAGTCCAGTGAATGAGAAAAACAAGTCCAGTGGAATGAGAAAACAAGTCCAGTGGAATGAGAGAAAACAAGTCCAGTGGAATGAGAAGAAAACAAGTCCAGTAGAATGAGAAAACAAGTCCAGTAGAATGAGAAAACAAGTCCAGTGGAATGAGAAAACAAGTCCAGTAGAATGAGAAAACAAGTCAGTGGAATGAGAAAAACAAGTCCAGTAGAATGAGAAAACAAGTCCAGTGGAATGAGAAAACAAGTCCAGTGGAATGAGAAAACAAGTCAGTGGAATGAGAAAACAAGTCCAGTAGAATGAGAAAAACAAGTCCAGTGGAATGAGAAAACAAGTCCAGTAGAATGAGAAAACAAGTCAGTAGAATGAGAAAACAAGTCCAGTAGAATGAGAAAACAAGTCCAGTGGAATGAGAAAACAAGTCCAGTAGAATGAGAAAACAAGTCCAGTGGAATGAGAAAACAAGTCCAGTAGAATGAAAACAAGTCCAGTGGAATGAGAAAAACAAGTCCAGTGGAATGAGAAAAAACAAGTCCAGTAGAATGAGAAAACAAGTCCAGTAGGAAATGAAAACAAGTCCAGTAGAATGAAAACAAGTCCAGTGGAATGAGAAAACAAGTCCAGTAAGAATGAGAAAACAAGTCCAGTAGAATGAGAAAAAGTTAAGTCCAGTAGAATAGAAAACAAGTCCAGTAGAATGAGAAAACAAGTCCAGTAGAATGAGAAAACAAGTACAGTAGAATGAGAAAACAAGTCCAGTGGAATGAGAAAACAAGTCCAGTGGAATGAGAAAACAAGTCCAGTGGAATGAGAAAAACAAGTCCAGTAGAATGAGAAAACAAGTCCAGTGGAATGAGAAAACAAGTCCAGTGGAATGAGAAAACAAGTCCAGTAGAATGAGAAAACAAGTCCAGTGGAATGAGAAAACAAGTCCAGTAGAATGAGAAAACAAGTCCAGTGGAATAAGAAAAACAAGTCCAGTAGGAATGAGAAAAACAAGTCAGTAGAATGAGAAAACAAGTCCAGTGGAATGAGAAAACAAGTCCAGTGGAATAGAAAACAAGTCCAGTCCAGAATGAGAAAACAAGTCCAGTAGAATGAGAAAACAAGTCCAGTAGAATGAGAAAACAAGTCCAGTGGAATGAGAAAACAAGTCCAGTGGAATGAGAAAAAACAAGTCCAGTGGAATGAGAAAACAAGTCCAGTGGAATGAGAAAACAAGTCCAGTAGAATGAGAAAACAAGTCCAGTAGAATGAGAAAACAAGTCCAGTGGAATGAGAAAACAAGTCCAGTAGAATGAGAAAACAAGTCCAGTGGAATGAGAAAAACAAGTACAGTAGAATGAGAAAACAAGTCCAGTGGAATGAGAAAACAAGTCCAGTGGAATAGAAAAACAAGTCCAGTAGAATGAGAAAACAAGTCCAGTAGAATGAGAAAACAAGTCCAGTGGAATAGAGAAAACAAGTCCAGTAGAATGAGAAAAACAAGTCCAGTGGAATGAAAAACAAGTCCAGTAGAATGAGAAAACAAGTCCAGTAGAAGTGAGAAAACAAGTCAGTGGAATGAGAAAACAAGTCCAGTAGAATGAGAAAACAAGTCCAGTAGAATAGAAAACAAGTCCAGTAGAATGAGAAAACAAGTCCAGTAGAATGAGAAAACAAGTCCAGTCCAGCGGAATGAGAAAACAAGTCCAGTGGAATGAGAAAACAAGTCCAGAATGAGAAAACAAGTCCAGTGGAATGAAAAACAAGTCCAGTGGAATGAGAAAAAAACAAGTCCAGTAGAATGAGAAAACAAGTCCAGTGGAATGAGAAAACAAGTCCAGTGGAATGAGAAAACAAGTCCAGTAGAATGAGAAAACAAGTCAGTAGAATGAAAAAACAAGTCCAGTAGAATGAGAAAACAAGTCCAGTGGAATGAGAAAACAAGTCCAGTAGAATGAGAAAACAAGTCCAGCGGAATGAGAAAACAAGTCCAGTAGAATGAGAAAACAAGTCCAGTGGAATGAGAAAACAAGTCCAGTGGAATGAGAAAACAAGTCCAGTAGAATGAGAAAACAAGTCCAGTGGAATTAGAAAACAAGTCCAGTGGAATGAGAAAATAAGTCCAGTAGAATCAGAGAAATGAAAACAAGTCCAATGGAATGAGAAAACAAGTCCAGTAGAATGAGAAAACAAGTCCAGTGGAATGAGAAAACAAGTCCAGTGGAATGAGAAAACAAGTCCAGTAGAATGAGAAAACAAGTCCAGCGGAATGAGAAACAAGTCCAGTAGAATTAGAAAACAAGTCCAGTAGAATGAGAGAAAAACAAGTACAATAGAATGAGAAAACAAGTCCAGTGGAATGAGAAAACAAGTCCAGTGGAATGAGAGTAAACAAGTCCAGTCAAAATGAGAAAGAAACAAGTCCAGTGGAATGAGAAAACAAGTCCAGTCGGAATGAGAAAACAAGTCCAGTGGAATGAAGAAAACAAGTCAACAGAAGAATAAAGAAAAACAAGTCCAGTGGAATAGAAAAAACAAGTCCAGTGAAGAATGAAAAGAAGACCAGTAGAATGAAGAAAACAAGTCCAGTAGAATGAGAAAACAAGTCCAGTGGAATGAGAGAAAATAAGTCCAGTAGAATGAGAAAAAACAAGTCCAGTGGAATGAGAAAACAAGTCAGTAGAATGAGAAAACAAGTTCAGTGGAATAGAAAAAAACAAGTCCAGGTAAATGAGAAAACAAGTCCAGTAGAATGAGAAAACAAGTCAGTAGAATGAGAAAACAAGTCCAGTAGAATGAGAAAAAACAAGTCCAGTGGAATAGAAAAACAAGTCCAGTAGAATGAGAAAACAAGTCCAGTGGAATGAGAAAAACAAGTCCAGTGGAATGAGAAAACAAGTCCAGTGGAATGAAGAAAAAAAGTCCAGTCAGAATAAGAAAAAACAAGTCAGTCAATAGAATGAAAAACAAGTCCAGTGGAATGAGAAAACAAGTTCAGTGGAATAGAAAAAACAAGTCAGTAGAATGAGAAAACAAGTCCAGCGGAATGAGAAAACAAGTCCAGTGGAATGAGAAAACAAGTCCAGTGGGAATGAAAAACAAGTCCAGTGGAATGAGAGAAAAATGAGTCCAGTGGAATGAAAAACAAGTCAAGTAGAATGAGAAAAAACAAGTCCAGTGGCAGAGAATGAGAAAATAAGTCCAGTAGAATGAGAAAACAAGTCAATGGAATGAGAAAACAAGTCCAGTAGAATGAAAACAAGTCAACAGGAATAGAAAAAACAAATCCAGTAGAATGAAAACAAGTCCAGCGGAATGAAACAAGTTCAGTAGAATGAAAAAACAAGTCCAGTGGAATGAGAAAAACAAGTCCAGTGGAATGAGAAAACAAGTCAGTAGAATGATAGAACAAGTCAAGTAGAATGGAATAGAAAGAAAGAAGTCCAGTAGAATGAGTGAAAAGCACTTCCAGTGGAATGAGAAAAACAAATCAAGTGGAATGAGAAAAACAAGTCCAGCGGAATGAAAAAAACAAGTCCAGTGGAATGAGAAAACAAGTCCAGTGAAATGAGAACAAGTCCAGTGGAATGAGAAAACAAGTCCAGTAGAATAGAAAACAAGTCCAGTGGAATGAAAACAAGTCCAGTAGAATGAGAAAAGAAACAAGTCAGTGGAATGAGAAAACAAGTCCAGTAGAATGAAAAAACAAGTCCAGTGGAATGAGAAAAAACAAGTCCAGTAGAATGAAACAAGTCCAGTGGAATGAGAAAAAACAAGTCAGTAGAATAAGAAAACAAGTCCAGTGGAATGAGAAAACAAGTCCAGTAGAATGAGAAAACAAGTCCAGTGGAATGAGAAAACAAGTCCAGAAAACAAGAATGAGAAAACAAGTCCAGTAGAATGAGAAAACAAGTCCAGTAGAATGAGAAAACAAGTCCAGTAGAATGAGAAAACAAGTCCAGTAGAATGAGAAAACAAGTCCAGTAGAATGAGAAAACAAGTCCAGTGGAATGAGAAAACAAGTCCAGTAGAATGAGAAAACAAGTCCAGTAGAATGAGAAAACAAGTCCAGTGAGAATGAGAAAACAAGTCCAGTAGAATGAGAAAACAAGTCCAGTAGAATGAGAAAACAAGTCCAGTGGAATGAGAAAACAAGTCCAGTAGAATGAGAAAACAAGTCCAGTGGAATGAGAAAACAAGTCCAGTAGAATGAGAAAACAAGTCCAGTAGAATGAGAAAACAAGTCCAGTAGAATGAGAAAACAAGTCCAGTGGAATGAGAAAACAAGTCCAGTGGAATGAGAAAACAAGTCCAGTAGAATGAGAAAACAAGTCCAGTGGAATGAGAAAACAAGTCCAGTAGAATGAGAAAACAAGTCCAGTAGAATGAGAAAACAAGTCCAGTAGAATGAGAAAACAAGTCCAGTAGAATGAGAAAACAAGTCCAGTAGAATGAGAAAACAAGTCCAGTAGAATGAGAAAACAAGTCCAGTAGAATGAGAAAACAAGTCCAGTAGAATGAGAAAACAAGTCCAGTAGAATGAGAAAACAAGTCCAGTGGAATGAGAAAACAAGTCCAGTAGAATGAGAAAACAAGTCCAGTAGAATGAGAAAACAAGTCCAGTGGAATGAGAAAACAAGTCCAGTAGAATGAGAAAACAAGTCCAGTGGAATGAGAAAACAAGTCCAGTAGAATGAGAAAACAAGTCCAGTAGAATGAGAAAACAAGTCCAGTAGAATGAGAAAACAAGTCCAGTAGAATGAGAAAACAAGTCCAGTGGAATGAGAAAACAAGTCCAGTAGAATGAGAAAACAAGTCCAGTAGAATGAGAAAACAAGTCCAGTGGAATGAGAAAACAAGTCCAGTGGAATGAGAAAACAAGTCCAGTAGAATGAGAAAACAAGTCCAGTAGAATGAGAAAACAAGTCCAGAATGAGAAAACAAGTCCAAGAATGAAAACAAGTCCAGTAGAATGAGAAAACAAGTCCAGCGGAATGAGAAAACAAGTCCAGTAGAATGAGAAAACAAGTCCAGTAGAATGAGAAAACAAGTCCAGTAGAATGAGAAAACAAGTCCAGTAGAATGAGAAAACAAGTCCAGTAGAATGAGAAAACAAGTCCAGTAGAATGAGAAAACAAGTCCAGTAGAATGAGAAAACAAGTCCAGTAGAATGAGAAAACAAGTCCAGTAGAATGAGAAAACAAGTCCAGTAGAATGAGAAAACAAGTCCAGTGGAATGAGAAAACAAGTCCAGTAGAATGAGAAAACAAGTCCAGTAGAATGAGAAAACAAGTCCAGTAGAATGAGAAAACAAGTCCAGTGGAATGAGAAAACAAGTCCAGTAGAATGAGAAAACAAGTCCAGTGGAATGAGAAAACAAGTCCAGTGGAATGAGAAAACAAGTCCAGTAGAATGAGAAAACAAGTCCAGTAGAATGAGAAAACAAGTCCAGTAGAATGAGAAAACAAGTCCAGTGGAATGAGAAAACAAGTCCAGTAGAATGAGAAAACAAGTCCAGTGGAATGAGAAAACAAGTCCAGTAGAATGAGAAAACAAGTCCAGTAGAATGAGAAAACAAGTCCAGTGGAATGAGAAAACAAGTCCAGTAGAATGAGAAAACAAGTCCAGTAGAATGAGAAAACAAGTCCAGTGGAATGAGAAAACAAGTCCAGTAGAATGAGAAAACAAGTCCAGTAGAATGAGAAAACAAGTCCAGTAGAATGAGAAAACAAGTCCAGTAGAATGAGAAAACAAGTCCAGTAGAATGAGAAAACAAGTCCAGTAGAATGAGAAAACAAGTCCAGTAGAATGAGAAAACAAGTCCAGTGGAATGAGAAAACAAGTCCAGTGGAATGAGAAAACAAGTCCAGTAGAATGAGAAAACAAGTCCAGTAGAATGAGAAAACAAGTCCAGTAGAATGAGAAAACAAGTCCAGTAGAATGAGAAAACAAGTCCAGTGGAATGAGAAAACAAGTCCAGTAGAATGAGAAAACAAGTCCAGTAGAATGAGAAAACAAGTCCAGTAGAATGAGAAAACAAGTCCAGTAGAATGAGAAAACAAGTCCAGTGGAATGAGAAAACAAGTCCAGTAGAATGAGAAAACAAGTCCAGTAGAATGAGAAAACAAGTCCAGTAGAATGAGAAAAAAAAGTCCAGTTGAATGAGAAAACAAGTCCAGTAGAATGAGAAAATAAGTCCAGTAAAATGAGAAAACAAGTCCAGTAAAATGAGAAAACAAGTCCAGTGGAATGAGAAAACAAGTCCAGTAGAATGAGAAAACAAGTCCAGTGGAATGAGAAAACAAGTCCAGAGGAATGAGAAAACAAGTCCAGTAGAATGAGAAAACAAGTCCAGTGGAATGAGAAAACAAGTCCAGTAGAATGAGAAAACAAGTCCAGTAGAATGAGAAAACAAGTCCAGTGGAATGAGAAAACAAGTCCAGTAGAATGAGAAAACAAGTCCAGTAGAATGAGAAAACAAGTCCAGTGGAATGAGAAAACAAGTCCAGTAGAATGAGAAAACAAGTCCAGTAGAATGAGAAAACAAGTCCAGTGGAATGAGAAAACAAGTCCAGTAGAATGAGAAAACAAGTCCAGTAGAATGAGAAAAGAAGTACAATTGGAATGGGAAAACAAGTCCAGTAGAATGAGAAAACAAGTCCGGTGGAATGAGAAAACAAATCCAGTAGAATGAGAAAACAAGTCCAGTAGAATGAGAAAACAAGTCCAGTAGAATGAGAAAACAAGTCCAGTAGAATGAGAAAACAAGTCCAGTAGAATGAGAAAACAAGTCCAGTAGAATGAGAAAACAAGTCCAGTGGAATGAGAAAACAAGTCCAGTAGAATGAGAAAACAAGTCCAGTGGAATGAGAAAACAAGTCCAGTAGAATGAGAAAAAACAAGTCCAGTGGAATGAGAAAACAAGTCCAGAATGAGAAAACAAGTCCAGAATGAGAAAACAAGTCCAGTAGAATGAGAAAACAAGTCCAGTAGAATGAGAAAACAAGTCCAGTAGAATGAGAAAACAAGTCCAGTAGAATGAGAAAACAAGTCCAGTGGAATGAGAAAACAAGTCCAGTAGAATGAGAAAACAAGTCCAGTGGAATGAGAAAACAAGTCCAGTAGAATGAGAAAACAAGTCCAGTAGAATGAGAAAACAAGTCCAGTAGAATGAGAAAACAAGTCCAGTAGAATGAGAAAACAAGTCCAGTAGAATGAGAAAACAAGTCCAGTAGAATGAGAAAACAAGTCCAGTGGAATGAGAAAACAAGTCCAGTAGAATGAGAAAACAAGTCCAGTGGAATGAGAAAACAAGTCCAGTAGAATGAGAAAACAAGTCCAGTAGAATGAGAAAACAAGTCCAGTGGAATGAGAAAACAAGTCCAGTAGAATGAGAAAACAAGTCCAGTGGAATGAGAAAACAAGTCCAGTAGAATGAGAAAACAAGTCCAGTAGAATGAGAAAACAAGTCCAGTAGAATGAGAAAACAAGTCCAGTGGAATGAGAAAACAAGTCCAGTAGAATGAGAAAACAAGTCCAGTAGAATGAGAAAACAAGTCCAGTAGAATGAGAAAACAAGTCCAGTAGAATGAGAAAACAAGTCCAGTGGAATGAGAAAACAAGTCCAGTAGAATGAGAAAACAAGTCCAGTAGAATGAGAAAACAAGTCCAGTAGAATGAGAAAACAAGTCCAGTAGAATGAGAAAACAAGTCCAGTAGAATGAGAAAACAAGTCCAGTAGAATGAGAAAACAAGTCCAGTAGAATGAGAAAACAAGTCCAGTGGAATGAGTCCAGTGGAATGAGAAACAAGTCCAGTAGAATGAGAAAACAAGTCCAGTAGAATGAGAAAACAAGTCCAGTGGAATGAGAAAACAAGTCCAGTAGAATGAGAAAACAAGTCCAGTGGAATGAGAAAACAAGTCCCAGAAAACAAGTCCAGAATGAGAAAACAAGTCCAGTGGAATGAGAAAACAAGTCCAGAAAACAAGAATGAAGAAAACAAGTCCAGCGGAATGAGAAAACAAGTCCAGTAGAATGAGAAAACAAGTCCAGTAGAATGAGAAAACAAGTCCAGTAGAATGAGAAAACAAGTCCAGTAGAATGAGAAAAAAACAAGTCCAGTAGAATGAGAAAACAAGTCCAGTAGAATGAGAAAACAAGTCCAGTAGAATGAGAAAACAAGTCCAGTGGAATGAGAAAACAAGTCCAGTAGAATGAGAAAACAAGTCCAGTGGAATGAGAAAACAAGTCCAGTAGAATGAGAAAACAAGTCCAGTGGAATGAATGAGAAAACAAGTACAATGGAATGAGAAAACAAGTCCAGTAGAATGAGAAAACAAGTCCAGTAGAATGAGAAAACAAGTCCAGTAGAATGAGAAAACAAGTCCAGTAGAATGAGAAAACAAGTCCAGTAGAATGAGAAAACAAGTCCAGCGGAATGAGAAAACAAGTCCAGTAGAATGAGAAAACAAGTCCAGTAGAATGAGAAAACAAGTCCAATGGAATGAGAAAACAAGTCCAGTAGAATGAGAAAACAAGTCCAGTGGAATGAGAAAACAAGTCCAATGAGAAAACAATGAGAAAACAAGTCCAGTAGAATGAGAAAACAAGTCCAGTAGAATGAGAAAACAAGTCCAGTAGAATGAGAAAACAAGTCCAGTAGAATGAGAAAACAAGTCCAGTAGAATGAGAAAACAAGTCCAGTAGAATGAGAAAACAAGTCCAGTAGAATGAGAAAACAAGTCCAGTGGAATGAGAAAACAAGTCCAGTAGAATGAGAAAACAAGTCCAGTAGAATGAGAAAACAAGTCCAGAATGAGAAAACAAGTCCAGTAGAATGAGAAAACAAGTCCAGTAGAATGAGAAAACAAGTCCAGTAGAATGAGAAAACAAGTCCAGTAAAATGAGAAAACAAGTCCAGTGAGAATGAGAACAAGTCCAGTAGAATGAGAAAACAAGTCCAGTAGAATGAGAAAACAAGTCCAGTAGAATGAGAAAACAAGTCCAGTAGAATGAGAAAACAAGTCCAGTAGAATGAGAAAACAAGTCCAGTGGAATGAGAAAACAAGTCCAGTAGAATGAGAAAACAAGTCCAGTAGAATGAGAAAACAAGTCCAGTGGAATGAGAAAACAAGTCCAGTAGAATGAGAAAACAAGTCCAGTAGAATGAGAAAACAAGTCCAGTAGAATGAGAAAACAAGTCCAGTAGAATGAGAAAACAAGTCCAGTGGAATGAGAAAACAAGTCCAGTAGAATGAGAAAACAAGTCCAGTGGAATGAGAAAACAAGTCCAGTGGAATGAGAAAACAAGTCCAGTAGAATGAGAAAACAAGTCCAGTGGAATGAGAAAACAAGTCCAGTAGAATGAGAAAACAAGTCCAGTAGAATGAGAAAACAAGTCCAGTGGAATGAGAAAACAAGTCCAGTAGAATGAGAAAACAAGTCCAGTGGAATGAGAAAACAAGTCCAGTAGAATGAGAAAACAAGTCCAGTGGAATGAGAAAACAAGTCCAGTAGAATGAGAAAACAAGTCCAGTGGAATGAGAAAACAAGTCCAGTAGAATGAGAAAACAAGTCCAGTAGAATGAGAAAACAAGTCCAGTAGAATGAGAAAACAAGTCCAGTCCAGAATGAGAAAACAAGTCCAGTAGAATGAGAAAACAAGTCCAGTAGAATGAGAAAACAAGTCCAGTAGAATGAGAAAACAAGTCCAGAATGAGAAAACAAGTCCAGTAGAATGAGAAAACAAGTCCAGTAGAATGAGAAAACAAGTCCAGTGGAATGAGAAAACAAGTCCAGTAGAATGAGAAAACAAGTCCAGTAGAATGAGAAAACAAGTCCAGTGGAATGAGAAAACAAGTCCAGTAGAATGAGAAAACAAGTCCAGTGGAATGAGAAAACAAGTCCAGTAGAATGAGAAAACAAGTCCAGTAGAATGAGAAAACAAGTCCAGTAGAATGAGAAAACAAGTCCAGTGGAATGAGAAAACAAGTCCAGTAGAATGAGAAAACAAGTCCAGTAGAATGAGAAAACAAGTCCAGTGGAATGAGAAAACAAGTCCAGTAGAATGAGAAAACAAATGAATGAGAAAACAAGTCCAGTGGAATGAGAAAACAAGTCCAGTAGAATGAGAAAACAAGTCCAGTAGAATGAGAAAACAAGTCCAGTAGAATGAGAAAACAAGTCCAGTAGAATGAGAAAACAAGTCCAGTAGAATGAGAAAACAAGTCCAGTGGAATGAGAAAACAAGTCCAGTAGAATGAGAAAACAAGTCCAGTAGAATGAGAAAACAAGTCCAGTGGAATGAGAAAACAAGTCCAGTAGAATGAGAAAACAAGTCCAGTAGAATGAGAAAACAAGTCCAGTGGAATGAGAAAACAAGTCCAGTAGAATGAGAAAACAAGTCCAGTGGAATGAGAAAACAAGTACAGTGGAATGAGAAAACAAGTCCAGTAGAATGAGAAAACAAGTCCAGTAGAATGAGAAAACAAGTCCAGTGGAATGAGAAAAAAAAGTCCAGTCCAGTGGAATGAGAAAACAAGTCCAGTAGAATGAGAAAACAAGTCCAGTAGAATGAGAAAACAAGTCCAGTAGAATGAGAAAACAAGTCCAGTAGAATGAGAAAACAAGTCCAGTAGAATGAGAAAACAAGTCCAGTGGAATGAGAAAACAAGTCCAGTAGAATGAGAAAACAAGTCCAGTAGAATGAGAAAACAAGTCCAGTGGAATGAGAAAACAAGTCCAGTAGAATGAGAAAACAAGTCCAGTAGAATGAGAAAACAAGTCCAGTAGAATGAGAAAACAAGTCCAGTAGAATGAGAAAACAAGTCCAGTAGAATGAGAAAACAAGTCCAGTAGAATGAGAAAACAAGTCCAGTAGAATGAGAAAACAAGTCCAGTGGAATGAGAAAACAAGTCCAGTAGAATGAGAAAACAAGTCCAGTAGAATGAGAAAACAAGTCCAGTGGAATGAGAAAACAAGTCCAGTAGAATGAGAAAACAAGTCCAGTAGAATGAGAAAACAAGTCCAGTGGAATGAGAAAACAAGTCCAGTCCAGAATGAGAAAACAAGTCCAGTGGAATGAGAAAACAAGTCCAGTAGAATGAGAAAACAAGTCCAGTAGAATGAGAAAACAAGTCCAGTAGAATGAGAAAACAAGTCCAGTAGAATGAGAAAACAAGTCCAGTGGAATGAGAAAACAAGTCCAGTAGAATGAGAAAACAAGTCCAGTAGAATGAGAAAACAAGTCCAGTAGAATGAGAAAACAAGTCCAGGAATGAGAAAACAAGTCCAGTGAGAAAACAAGTCCAGAATGAGAAAACAAGTCCAGTGGAATGAGAAAACAAGTCCAGTAGAATGAGAAAACAAGTCCAGTAGAATGAGAAAACAAGTCCAGTGGAATGAGAAAACAAGTCCAGTAGAATGAGAAAACAAGTCCAGTGGAATGAGAAAACAAGTCCAGTAGAATGAGAAAACAAGTCCAGTAGAATGAGAAAACAAGTCCAGTAGAATGAGAAAACAAGTCCAGTAGAATGAGAAAACAAGTCCAGTGGAATGAGAAAACAAGTCCAGTAGAATGAGAAAACAAGTCCAGTAGAATGAGAAAACAAGTCCAGTAGAATGAGAAAACAAGTCCAGTAGAATGAGAAAACAAGTCCAGTAGAATGAGAAAACAAGTCCAGTGAAATGAGAAAACAAGTCCAGTAGAATGAGAAAACAAGTCCAGTGGAATGAGAAAATAAGTCCAGTAGAATGAGAAAACAAGTCCAGTGGAATGAGAAAACAAGTCCAGTGGAATGAGAAAACAAGTCCAGTAGAATGAGAAAACAAGTCCAGTAGAATGAGAAAACAAGTCCAGTGGAATGAGAAAACAAGTCCAGTAGAATGAGAAAACAAGTCCAGTGGAATGAGAAAACAAGTCCAGTAGAATGAGAAAACAAGTCCAGTAGAATGAGAAAACAAGTCCAGTGGAATGAGAAAACAAGTCCAGTAGAATGAGAAAACAAGTCCAGTAGAATGAGAAAACAAGTACAATGGAATGAGAAAACAAGTCCAGTAGAATGAGAAAACAAGTCCAGTGGAATGAGAAAACAAGTCCAGTAGAATGAGAAAACAAGTCCAGTAGAATGAGAAAACAAGTCCAGTGGAATGAGAAAACAAGTCCAGTAGAATGAGAAAACAAGTCCAGTAGAATGAGAAAACAAGTCCAGTGGAATGAGAAAACAAGTCCAGTAGAATGAGAAAACAAGTCCAGTAGAATGAGAATGAGAAAACAAGTCCAGTGGAATGAGAAAACAAGTCCAGTAGAATGAGAAAACAAGTCCAGTAGAATGAGAAAACAAGTCCAGTAGAATGAGAAAACAAGTCCAGTAGAATGAGAAAACAAGTCCAGTAGAATGAGAAAACAAGTCCAGTGGAATGAGAAAACAAGTCCAGTAGAATGAGAAAACAAGTCCAGTAGAATGAGAAAACAAGTCCAGTGGAATGAGAAAACAAGTCCAGTGGAATGAGAAAACAAGTCCAGTAGAATGAGAAAACAAGTCCAGTAGAATGAGAAAACAAGTCCAGTGGAATGAGAAAACAAGTCCAGTAGAATGAGAAAACAAGTCCAGTGGAATGAGAAAACAAGTCCAGTGGAATGAGAAAACAAGTCCAGTAGAATGAGAAAACAAGTCCAGTAGAATGAGAAAACAAGTCCAGTAGAATGAGAAAACAAGTCCAGTAGAATGAGAAAACAAGTCCAGTAGAATGAGAAAACAAGTCCAGTGGAATGAGAAAACAAGTCCAGTGAGAATGAAGAAAACAAGTCCAGTAGAATGAGAAAACAAGTCCAGTAGAATGAGAAAACAAGTCCAGTAGAATGAGAAAACAAGTCCAGTAGAATGAGAAAACAAGTCCAGTAGAATGAGAAAACAAGTCCAGTAGAATGAGAAAACAAGTCCAGTAGAATGAGAAAACAAGTCCAGTAGAATGAGAAAACAAGTCCAGTAGAATGAGAAAACAAGTCCAGTAGAATGAGAAAACAAGTCCAGTAGAATGAGAAAACAAGTCCAGTGGAATGAGAAAACAAGTCCAGTAGAATGAGAAAACAAGTCCAGTGGAATGAGAAAACAAGTCCAGTGGAATGAGAAAACAAGTCCAGTAGAATGAGAAAACAAGTCCAGTAGAATGAGAAAACAAGTCCAGTGGAATGAGAAAACAAGTCCAGTAGAATGAGAAAACAAGTCCAGTAGAATGAGAAAACAAGTCCAGTAGAATGAGAAAACAAGTCCAGTGGAATGAGAAAACAAGTCCAGTAGAATGAGAAAACAAGTCCAGTGGAATGAGAAAACAAGTCCAGTAGAATGAGAAAACAAGTCCAGTAGAATGAGAAAACAAGTCCAGTAGAATGAGAAAACAAGTCCAGTGGAATGAGAAAACAAGTCCAGTGGAATGAGAAAACAAGTCCAGTGGAATGAGAAAACAAGTCCAGTAGAATGAGAAAACAAGTCCAGTGGAATGAGAAAACAAGTCCAGTAGAATGAGAAAACAAGTCCAGTGGAATGAGAAAACAAGTCCAGTGGAATGAGAAAACAAGTCCAGTAGAATGAGAAAACAAGTCCAGTAGAATGAGAAAACAAGTCCAGTAGAATGAGAAAACAAGTCCAGTAGAATGAGAAAATAAGTCCAGTAAAATGAGAAAACAAGTCCAGTAGAATGAGAAAACAAGTCCAGTAGAATGAGAAAACAAGTCCAGTGGAATGAGAAAACAAGTCCAGTAGAATGAGAAAACAAGTCCAGTAGAATGAGAAAACAAGTCCAGTAGAATGAGAAAACAAGTCCAGAATGAGAATGAGAAAACAAGTCCAGTAGAATGAGAAAACAAGTCCAGTGGAATGAGAAAACAAGTCCAGTCCAGAATGAGAAAACAAGTCCAGTAGAATGAGAAAACAAGTCCAGTGGAATGAGAAAACAAGTCCAGTAGAATGAGAAAACAAGTCCAGTAGAATGAGAAAACAAGTCCAGTGAGAATGAGAAAACAAGTCCAGTAGAATGAGAAAACAAGTCCAGTAGAATGAGAAAACAAGTCCAGTAGAATGAGAAAACAAGTCCAGTGGAATGAGAAAACAAGTCCAGTAGAATGAGAAAACAAGTCCAGTAGAATGAGAAAACAAGTCCAGTGGAATGAGAAAACAAGTCCAGTAGAATGAGAAAACAAGTCCAGTGAGAAAACAAGTCCAGAATGAGAAAACAAGTCCAGTGGAATGAGAAAACAAGTCCAGTAGAATGAGAAAACAAGTCCAGTAGAATGAGAAAACAAGTCCAGTGGAATGAGAAAACAAGTCCAGTAGAATGAGAAAACAAGTCCAGTAGAATGAGAAAACAAGTCCAGTGGAATGAGAAAACAAGTCCAGTAGAATGAGAAAACAAGTCCAGTAGAATGAGAAAACAAGTCCAGTAGAATGAGAAAACAAGTCCAGTAGAATGAGAAAACAAGTCCAGTAGAATGAGAAAACAAGTCCAGTAGAATGAGAAAACAAGTCCAGTGGAATGAGAAAACAAGTCCAGTAGAATGAGAAAACAAGTCCAGTAGAATGAGAAAACAAGTCCAGTAGAATGAGAAAACAAGTCCAGTAGAATGAGAAAACAAGTCCAGTAGAATGAGAAAACAAGTCCAGTAGAATGAGAAAACAAGTCCAGTAGAATGAGAAAACAAGTCCAGTAGAATGAGAAAACAAGTCCAGTAGAATGAGAAAACAAGTCCAGTAGAATGAGAAAACAAGTCCAGTGGAATGAGAAAACAAGTCCAGTAGAATGAGAAAACAAGTCCAGTAGAATGAGAAAACAAGTCCAGTAGAATGAGAAAACAAGTCCAGTAGAATGAGAAAACAAGTCCAGTAGAATGAGAAAACAAGTCCAGTGGAATGAGAAAACAAGTCCAGTAGAATGAGAAAACAAGTCCAGTGGAATGAGAAAACAAGTCCAGTAGAATGAGAAAACAAGTCCAGTGAATGAGAATGAGAAAACAAGTCCAGTGAATGAAAACAAGTCCAGTAGAATGAGAAAACAAGTCCAGTAGAATGAGAAAACAAGTCCAGTAGAATGAGAAAACAAGTCCAGTAGAATGAGAAAACAAGTCCAGTAGAATGAGAAAACAAGTCCAGTGGAATGAGAAAACAAGTCCAGTAGAATGAGAAAACAAGTCCAGTAGAATGAGAAAACAAGTCCAGTAGAATGAGAAAACAAGTCCAGTAGAATGAGAAAACAAGTCCAGTAGAATGAGAAAACAAGTCCAGTAGAATGAGAAAACAAGTCCAGTAGAATGAGAAAACAAGTCCAGTGGAATGAGAAAACAAGTCCAGTGGAATGAGAAAACAAGTCCAGTAGAATGAGAAAACAAGTCCAGTAGAATGAGAAAACAAGTCCAGTAGAATGAGAAAACAAGTCCAGTAGAATGAGAAAACAAGTCCAGTGGAATGAGAAAACAAGTCCAGTAGAATGAGAAAACAAGTCCAGTGGAATGAGAAAACAAGTCCAGTAGAATGAGAAAACAAGTCCAGTGGAATGAGAAAACAAGTCCAGTAGAATGAGAAAACAAGTCCAGTAGAATGAGAAAACAAGTCCAGTAGAATGAGAAAACAAGTCCAGTAGAATGAGAAAACAAGTCCAGTGGAATGAGAAAACAAGTCCAGTAGAATGAGAAAACAAGTCCAGTAGAATGAGAAAACAAGTCCAGTAGAATGAGAAAACAAGTCCAGTAGAATGAGAAAACAAGTCCAGTAGAATGAGAAAACAAGTCCAGTGGAATGAGAAAACAAGTCCAGTAGAATGAGAAAACAAGTCCAGTAGAATGAGAAAACAAGTCCAGTAGAATGAGAAAACAAGTCCAGTAGAATGAGAAAACAAGTCCAGTGGAATGAGAAAACAAGTCCAGTAGAATGAGAAAACAAGTCCAGTAGAATGAGAAAACAAGTCCAGTGGAATGAGAAAACAAGTCCAGTAGAATGAGAAAACAAGTCCAGTAGAATGAGAAAACAAGTCCAGTAGAATGAGAAAACAAGTCCAGTGGAATGAGAAAACAAGTCCAGTAGAATGAGAAAACAAGTCCAGAATAGAATGAGAAAACAAGTCCAGTAGAATGAGAAAACAAGTCCAGTAGAATGAGAAAACAAGTCCAGTAGAATGAGAAAACAAGTCCAGTAGAATGAGAAAACAAGTCCAGTGGAATGAGAAAACAAGTCCAGTAGAATGAGAAAACAAGTCCAGTAGAATGAGAAAACAAGTCCAGTAGAATGAGAAAACAAGTCCAGTAGAATGAGAAAACAAGTCCAGAATGAGAAAACAAGTCCAATGAATGAAAACAAGTCCAGTAGAATGAGAAAACAAGTCCAGTAGAATGAGAAAACAAGTCCAGTGGAATGAGAAAACAAGTCCAGTAGAATGAGAAAACAAGTCCAGTGGAATGAAACAAGTCCAGTGGAATGAGAAAACAAGTCCAGTAGAATGAGAAAACAAGTCCAGTAGAATGAGAAAACAAGTCCAGTGGAATGAGAAAACAAGTCCAGTAGAATGAGAAAACAAGTCCAGTAGAATGAGAAAACAAGTCCAGTGGAATGAGAAAACAAGTCCAGTAGAATGAGAAAACAAGTCCAGTGGAATGAGAAAACAAGTCCAGTAGAATGAGAAAACAAGTCCAGTAGAATGAGAAAACAAGTCCAGTAGAATGAGAAAACAAGTCCAGTGGAATGAGAAAACAAGTCCAGTAGAATGAGAAAACAAGTCCAGTAGAATGAGAAAACAAGTCCAGTAGAATGAGAAAACAAGTCCAGTAGAATGAGAAAACAAGTCCAGAATGGAATGAGAAAACAAGTCCAGTGGAATGAGAAAACAAGTCCAGTAGAATGAGAAAACAAGTCCAGTGGAATGAGAAAACAAGTCCAGTAGAATGAGAAAACAAGTCCAGTAGAATGAGAAAACAAGTCCAGTAGAATGAGAAAACAAGTCCAGTAGAATGAGAAAACAAGTCCAGTAGAATGAGAAAACAAGTCCAGTGGAATGAGAAAACAAGTCCAGTAGAATGAGAAAACAAGTCCAGTAGAATGAGAAAACAAGTCCAGTGGAATGAGAAAACAAGTCCAGTAGAATGAGAAAACAAGTCCAGTAGAATGAGAAAACAAGTCCAGTAGAATGAGAAAACAAGTCCAGTAGAATGAGAAAACAAGTCCAGTAGAATGAGAAAACAAGTCCAGTAGAATGAGAAAACAAGTCCAGTAGAATGAGAAAACAAGTCCAGTAGAATGAGAAAACAAGTCCAGTAGAATGAGAAAACAAGTCCAGAAGAATGAGAAAACAAGTCCAGTGGAATGAGAAAACAAGTCCAGTAGAATGAGAAAACAAGTCCAGTAGAATGAGAAAACAAGTCCAGTGGAATGAGAAAACAAGTCCAGTAGAATGAGAAAACAAGTCCAGTGGAATGAGAAAACAAGTCCAGTAGAATGAGAAAACAAGTCCAGTAGAATGAGAAAACAAGTCCAGTAGAATGAGAAAACAAGTCCAGTAGAATGAGAAAACAAGTCCAGTAGAATGAGAAAACAAGTCCAGTAGAATGAGAAAACAAGTCCAGTGGAATGAGAAAACAAGTCCAGTAGAATGAGAAAACAAGTCCAGTAGAATGAGAAAACAAGTCCAGTAGAATGAGAAAACAAGTCCAGTGGAATGAGAAAACAAGTCCAGTAGAATGAGAAAACAAGTCCAGTAGAATGAGAAAACAAGTCCAGTAGAATGAGAAAACAAGTCCAGTAGAATGAGAGAATGAAAACAAGTCCAGTAGAATGAGAAAACAAGTCCAGTAGAATGAGAAAACAAGTCCAGTAGAATGAGAAAACAAGTCCAGTAGAATGAGAAAACAAGTCCAGTAGAATGAGAAAACAAGTCCAGTGGAATGAGAAAACAAGTCCAGTAGAATGAGAAAACAAGTCCAGTGGAATGAGAAAACAAGTCCAGTAGAATGAGAAAACAAGTCCAGTAGAATGAGAAAACAAGTCCAGTAGAATGAGAAAACAAGTCCAGTAGAATGAGAAAACAAGTCCAGTAGAATGAGAAAACAAGTCCAGTAGAATGAGAAAACAAGTCCAGTGGAATGAGAAAACAAGTCCAGTAGAATGAGAAAACAAGTCCAGTAGAATGAGAAAACAAGTCCAGTAGAATGAGAAAACAAGTCCAGTGGAATGAGAAAACAAGTCCAGTAGAATGAGAAAACAAGTCCAGTGGAATGAGAAAACAAGTCCAGTGGAATGAGAAAACAAGTCCAGTAGAATGAGAAAACAAGTCCAGTAGAATGAGAAAACAAGTCCAGTGGAATGAGAAAACAAGTCCAGTAGAATGAGAAAACAAGTCCAGTAGAATGAGAAAACAAGTCCAGTAGAATGAGAAAACAAGTCCAGTAGAATGAGAAAACAAGTCCAGTAGAATGAGAAAACAAGTCCAGTGGAATGAGAAAACAAGTCCAGTAGAATGAGAAAACAAGTCCAGTAGAATGAGAAAACAAGTCCAGTGGAATGAGAAAACAAGTCCAGTAGAATGAGAAAACAAGTCCAGTGGAATGAGAAAACAAGTCCAGTAGAATGAGAAAACAAGTCCAGTAGAATGAGAAAACAAGTCCAGTAGAATGAGAAAACAAGTCCAGTAGAATGAGAAAACAAGTCCAGTAGAATGAGAAAACAAGTCCAGTAGAATGAGAAAACAAGTCCAGTAGAATGAGAAAACAAGTCCAGTAGAATGAGAAAACAAGTCCAGTAGAATGAGAAAACAAGTCCAGTAGAATGAGAAAACAAGTCCAGTAGAATGAGAAAACAAGTCCAGTGGAATGAGAAAACAAGTCCAGTGGAATGAGAAAACAAGTCCAGTAGAATGAGAAAACAAGTCCAGTAGAATGAGAAAACAAGTCCAGTGGAATGAGAAAACAAGTCCAGTGGAATGAGAAAACAAGTCCAGTAGAATGAGAAAACAAGTCCAGTGGAATGAGAAAACAAGTCCAGTAGAATGAGAAAACAAGTCCAGTAGAATGAGAAAACAAGTCCAGAATGAGAAAACAAGTCCAGTAGAATGAAACAAGTCCAGTGGAATGAGAAAACAAGTCCAGTAGAATGAGAAAACAAGTCCAGTGGAATGAGAAAACAAGTCCAGTAGAATGAGAAAACAAGTCCAGTGGAATGAGAAAACAAGTCCAGTAGAATGAGAAAACAAGTCCAGTGGAATGAGAAAACAAGTCCAGTAGAATGAGAAAACAAGTCCAGTAGAATGAGAAAACAAGTCCAGTGGAATGAGAAAACAAGTCCAGTAGAATGAGAAAACAAGTCCAGTGGAATGAGAAAACAAGTCCAGTAGAATGAGAAAACAAGTCCAGTAGAATGAGAAAACAAGTCCAGTAGAATGAGAAAACAAGTCCAGTAGAATGAGAAAACAAGTCCAGTAGAATGAGAAAACAAGTCCAGTGGAATGAGAAAACAAGTCCAGTAGAATGAGAAAACAAGTCCAGTAGAATGAGAAAACAAGTCCAGTAGAATGAGAAAACAAGTCCAGTAGAATGAGAAAACAAGTCCAGTGGAATGAGAAAACAAGTCCAGTAGAATGAGAAAACAAGTCCAGTGGAATGAGAAAACAAGTCCAGTAGAATGAGAAAACAAGTCCAGTGGAATGAGAAAACAAGTCCAGTAGAATGAGAAAACAAGTCCAGTAGAATGAGAAAACAAGTCCAGTGGAATGAGAAAACAAGTCCAGTAGAATGAGAAAACAAGTCCAGTAGAATGAGAAAACAAGTCCAGTGGAATGAGAAAACAAGTCCAGTAGAATGAGAAAACAAGTCCAGTAGAATGAGAAAACAAGTCCAGTGGAATGAGAAAACAAGTCCAGTAGAATGAGAAAACAAGTCCAGTAGAATGAGAAAACAAGTCCAGTGGAATGAGAAAACAAGTCCAGAATGAGAAAACAAGAATGAGAAAACAAGTCCAGTGGAATGAGAAAACAAGTCCAGTGGAATGAGAAAACAAGTCCAGTAGAATGAGAAAACAAGTCCAGTGGAATGAGAAAACAAGTCCAGTAGAATGAGAAAACAAGTCCAGTAGAATGAGAAAACAAGTCCAGTGGAATGAGAAAACAAGTCCAGTAGAATGAGAAAACAAGTCCAGTAGAATGAGAAAACAAGTCCAGTGGAATGAGAAAACAAGT
>NC_134833.1:56787-109293 GCF_004210375.1 Tachypleus tridentatus | reverse complement strand
CATATTTTTTACTATAGAACCATAACCACACTTAAATTTGTGTTTCGGAAGACGTTAGGAAACCATTTTACCATTCTTCGCACTGTTGAGGTTTGTTGTGTTTTTAAAGGCGAGATACAAAACCACATGTTTGTTTCTGAATTTTGCACCTACCTACACGAGAGCTACCTGCGCTAGCCGTCCCTAATTTAGCAGTGTAAACATACATGAAAGACAATTAGTCATTATCACTCACAGCCAACTCTTGGGCTACTTTTACCAACGAATAGTTAAATTTGGTGTAACATAACATCTCCATGGCTGAAAGGGTGAACAAATCTGGTGTGATGGGGATTAGAACCCGCGACCCCTCAGATTATGTATCGACTGCCCTTACCACTTGGCCGTCCCTGGCCGACGTCGAGTTTTCCCCATTAAATATAATTTTATCAATTGAATTTGATAAGTCAAAAACAGGAAAGTTATTGATGAGTTATAAACCTTCAAAACATTGATCTCGTAGTGGCACATGAACAAAGCACTGTTACAAAATTATATAACGAATGGTGTTACAAATAAAAAACAGGAAAGTTATCAAAGAACGTAAAATTCAGAAACAATGATCAAGTTGTGACACCCGAACAGGACATTGTTACTGTTACTCAACAGAAGGATGACGCGGCACACACTTTAACACAAGCACATTATTGAGGCACAAAATTCTGTTCATCACTCCATCATTTTAAATTTGCTTGATTAGGTTACTAATCGTTACTTTGGTTAACTTACTGAGATTTTAATTTACCAACAAATTTATCAATTCAATACATATTTTCTTATACACAATGAAAAGTATATCATGCTTGTGTTTTATACGACAGTGTTATAATATATATTAGTATAGATATTTGGATATTACTATCAAATGTTAGCACTATTTCTCTATATCTATGCCCATTTTAGGTATCTCAGCCTACATATATGAAAACAACTCCCTTGTATACGGCTGTACTATAGCGGGAAAAAATATATAACAGAGGAATCTACGGATCGTGTTTAGCAACATATTACGATTCAACATTGACCTTCCAGTAATCAATCTTAAACTCTTAGCTTCTATACACATAGTCGTGCATTATGAGAAAAAAATGTAACAAATAAAATAGGTAAACTTGTTCAGTATCACAGAATGAGTACACCAGGTTCACACTAAGAACAGGGTTTTATGTTCATTTATCATAACTTTTCCGTGATGGAGACGTCGGTATTTTTAGTGTGTTTTTTTTTTCATTTTCTTTCACAGCGCTAAGCTACAAATTGTTTTATCTGCATTCTGTCCACTGTGAGAAACCGAACCCCGCATTTAAGTGTTGTGAGGGCGTAAATTTGCTGTTGATTCACTGGAGACTTTTTGTCTTAACACGTTGTTATAAGTAACTTTTGGTTAACTTCAGGTATTGAATTCCACGTCGCAAAAGGTATATATATTTATAATACAGCTTAAATTGTTCGGTAGCATATTACAGCCATCCTAGTCCCAAGGTACATACTGACACTAGGGTTACACCAAGTCTCAATTAATGGGTAACTAAACTATCCACGACGATTTTGGTACGCAAAAGCAAATTTTTCACAATACTTTGCGCAATTATGTAAAATAAAATGAAACTGGTTTACTGTGGCCAAGTTTAGTTATTTTTATTTTATGTTCATAAGTCGGATGTAGGCCTGACATGGTCTGGTAATTATAGCGCTCAATTCGAGATACGTGGGTTGCACTACTCGTCACTTAACATGTTCGTCCTGTCAGCGTTGGAAGCATTCTAACGTTACGGTACATCTCATAATTCGGTGATAAAAAAGTAGCCCAAGAGTTGACGGTGAGTAACGCTGACAAGCTACCTTTCATTTAAACTTTCTCTAGTAAAATAGGGACGGCTACCTGGAGAGCAGATGGGTGCCCAAGAATCACCGATGGTACATTGGCTTCTAAGGTGCCCCAACGATTGTAAAAGTCCCGAAACTCACGCTGTAACACGCAAAGTGTCGGATATTAACAAAATATGTCATTTATTCTCTTATGTAACATATGCAAATTTTCTTGAAAATTGTACAGTGACAATTTTTTCCAATGCCAACCCAATAAAAAAGGCTCTATCTTTACTATTTAATATTACAAGGGAACTTTTATTGTACATGTTTTTATGTAGTTGTGCCGTTGAATTTGAAATTACTTCTAAGCAGGTTTTAACAGTTTCAGCAAACTATAACGTTTTAGGTATGTGGTGAACAGGTGGTTTGTAGTAACTGAATCATAAAGAAATATTATTTTTAAAATAGTTCTCTGAAGTTTTCTTGTTCAGAAGTTATGTTAACCAACAAAAATTAAATGAAATACGAACTTATTTTCATCGTTGAAAAATTCAACATTTATATGATTACACTCACTTGTTCTCAAACACTGTTGCATTGGATTTTATGTTTTTGCGAATATCTTATTGGTTTTAGTTTGTTTCACCATCGACTTGAAGGAGTGTATGGCGTTTCAAGTGAATTTGTTGGTTGACGGAAAAGTACCAGGAGACGTCACTTTGAAATGTCTGATATTTTTTCTTTTTGTCGCCTCAGTGGCGTAACACGTGTATATAGCACTGTGTAGTAATACATCGATGTAATATATAATCCGGGTTCAGTGGAAATGTAAAAATATGTTTTTATCTTACAACAACTTCGTTATTCAAGAACTAGGTGCTATTCATAAAGTAATATCTCACGTTATTACAACTACAACTAGCTCTATGTCTTTACAACCTGAACCAATGTTACATCTTTGGCTTTTACGTCCTTAGAAGTTGAACATTACATAAGGTGTTTTTTTTTTTCTTTCTGTATAACCACGACGAACCTTTACATCCCAACATATTGGACAGTAATCACACCTACGGTTTTAGTTCATTAGTCCTTACAATAACAAACAATTTTTAAGTACTTAAAAGTAAAACTAGTCCGTATGGTCTTACACTACAATTATAGCTTTTATCGCCTTACAAGTACAAGTAGTTTATACATTCTTACGACTACAGCTACAGCTTTCATCTTCTTAGAACTACAACTAGTTTTATCTCTTTAGAGCTAGAAATAAACCTTACATCGTTACAATTATAGGTACATCTTACGTCCTTACAACCACAACTAGACCATACATGTTCACATCTGCAACTTGCCCTTCTGCTCCAGCTCCAACTCAACCTTACGTCCTTAAATCTGGAACTAGCTTTCATCTCTCCTTAACTGCAACTAAACTTTGCGTCTTTAAATCTATATCTAGCTTCTACACTAGATCTTTACATCTTTTCATCTACAAAATAATATTTATTTAATAATAGTAAAACCTATTGTTAAGGCACTGAATTATTTTTTCGAATATACTATGACCAACTGGTGAAATTTAAAATTCATCTTTAGAACTGATCGTGATTATCTATAAACACTGAAAAAAAAAAAGAAGTAAAAGAAATAATTTTGTTGAATATAGTTTAGGTCTTTTAAGAAAACCAAACACCATGTATTGCTGCCATGTTTCTATAACATTGAAACTCTATGTTTTTAATTTATTTTGTCGTGGTTTTCCACTGATGTGAATAGTGCAGTTACATAGCTGACAACCATGGTTCTAATATATGTTCCTATAAAGGGTCAAAACAACACAAATACAAAAGTTACCTCACCGTCAACCTTACTTACTTTGGTAAAGTTTATTTTCTACACTTTGATATTCATGTTTTCACACAGAATGTTCACCATCATAAACTAGCAGATTATAGATATTATATATTTTATAATAAACTAAGCCCTAATTACACACACACACACAGATATATATAATATAACTACATTTTTCATAAGTGATAAATAATGCATTTTAATGTATGTACATTGAATTTTCATACGGGAGTAGTTAACTTAAATACCTAAAAAGTGACAACAATGACATGTCGCTTTCATTCATGACCTATGCGCTGTTTTACATATCTACGTAATTATAGTTTTAATGAGAGAATAAAACCAAGCCTTAATCACAGACACACGACGGATAGTGATAAAAGGAATATCGTATCAACAGTTCCTGTATTTTTATGCACTGTTTATTGGCGAACAAATGACGTGTTTGAATGTACTGGAAACCACTTACTGATAAACCAACCGCTGATTAGTACAATCAGAAAATAAAAGTTCCTGTTTGAGATAAAATGAACTTAACGGGAAAATATGTTAAAGGAGTAGAGAGAATTATTTAGTTAAGTCTAGAGTTCCTTTTGTATGTTTGAAACTTTATAAAAAAAATCATAAAACTGAAATAAATCTTAAACTCATGTCAATCACTATCTTGAGGTCGAATATTCATTATTGAAGAACAAAAAGCGCGATAACAGTGACTGACAGACTCCAGAAACTGTTAAAACAATGCATCAAAATCCCGTGACGTCTATCACACACATATACATATGTATAATTCAACAACATTTTTCTAGAAATGAGAAATATTTAACTTTAAGATATGTATATTGAATTACACTATGTAACACAACTTTTGTTCCTGGATAGTATCTGTTATTTATTAATTGCTTATGTTGTAAAAGTACAGAAAATGGCTATTATGCCCTTCATACTTTGCTTTTGTGACTTGGATAATGAAATTTAGAAATTAACCTATTTTCTACGTAAAACAGGCAAATTTGCACATTTTAATTAAATAAGGTCTGAATAAAAAAACATATAAATCAATATTTACATGTACTTATACTTAAGTTATACAAAAGTGTTTAGAAGTGAGTAGTTTTTTCAGATATGCGATTGTAATGTAAATCACTTTCACGTGTCAGAACCAAATATAGTCTACTGTCATGTTGTCATTATACGCTCCTTGACAGCTGCGTTCAAAATCCCGTATGTCTTGATGGAAGCGGTCGCATTGCTCCTCTGAGTGTGCTCCCATGTTCTCCTTGAATTTATCAAGATGAGCATCAAGGATATGGTCTTTTAAGGACGTCCTGCAGCCAATTTTGCTTTAGTTCTTCACCACAGCCTTAACGAATTCCACATAATTTTCGGCCTTGTGATTGCCCAAGAAGCCCCGAACCACTGCGACAAAGCTCCTTCAAGTTTTTTTTTCCAACTAAACTTCTTGTGAAATTCTGTGCACTCCAGGGTCTTTTTTTATTTGTGATCCAACGAGAACACCAGATTTGACCTTTGCCTCAGTCAGCTTAGGGAAGAAGTCTCGAAGGTACTTGAAGGCTGAAGACTCCTTATCAAGAGTTGTGACAAATTGTTTCATTAGACCCAATTTTATGTGCAATGGTGCGAGTAACACCTTCTGGAGGTCCACTAGTGTCTCACACTTGACATTGTGCCTCCCCACAGAAACTCGATCTGTTGTGACCAGTGCTTCCTGTTGTAGTGCGCTGCGGTGTCCCTGCTGTTCCAAAGGCAAAGATAACAGAAAAAACTGGGTACAGCGTCCTTGGAGACCCATTAGGAATGCCACCATTTTGAAGGAAGAAGCTTCCTTTGACTTATGACTTGCACACTTTCATTCTTGAAAATCCTTATAGGTTCTACAACATTCTAGAAAGTTCTTGAAACTTCTTGTAAGTCCGAGAAAATTCTCTATCAGCTACTCAGTACTGAAGCTACCTGGAATGTTGTCGAAAATGGGTAAATTTGAAAATTTCATTACCCCGGTCACGAAAGCAAAGTTTGAAGAGAAAAATAGGTCTTTTTCATTATATGAATATATAAGGTGATAAATAACACTATGGAATATTTTTTTATTATTTTTTTCTTGTTTCTTGGCAGAAAGTGCTATTTCCCAGAACATTCATATAATGTTCACAATCGGAGTTTCAAAAAGTGCAATATATTCCATGTTTGTAAAAAAATTAATAATTATAGTGACAAATATTACCCTTTATTCAAAAATGATTATAGCTGTCTTATAACTTTGTCGCTAGAGAAGGGCATTTGTAAATATTTCGTGGATGTATGACAAATGGAATATTACTGACCCGTGTTTCTGGTTTTCTGTGACAAGTAAGTGATAGCACGAACGTAAGCAAACGTCGTATTTGCCCGGAAATTATTCGTCAAATGAATTGACTCATTCAGGAAAGGAGGGTTGACTAGATTACAGACGCGTCCCTCATTATTTTTTTATTTAATTAAAGTTTATGAGAAAAGCACATTTTACAGAAAACAAAGAAAAGAAATATAAGGCAAAAAACAATTTGTTTCTTTGTCTTCTGTGCTCTACTAACTATAGTATTGAATCCCGATATTTATCGTTATAATTTTTAAAACTTACCTTTAAGCCGTTGGGGACTTGAATATGTATCGTTCCTAAACAACAAATGTATCATCTGATTATGGGGTCAATTGTAGTGCTTATGTTGAATGCTTACTATTCATGTTGATTTATTAGAAAGGCTTATTTTTTTGACAGCTTCGATGATATAACAGCAAAATAGTTTAATTCAGAAGTTTAGAACATTGAGTTGAAGGGGAAAGTATTAGCTTGTAAACTAGTTTCCAACAAAGCTTTACGTTATGTTTTTATACTAAATTAGCCTCCATCCGTTGAGACAGTGGTAAGTCTTCATATTTCCAATCCTAAAATCAGGCGTTCGATTCTCCTCGGTGGCCTCAGCAGATAGCCCAATGTGGCTTCGCTATAAAGAAAAACTCATGTTAAATTAGACTCGAAGTCGGTCTAATATTACCTGCGTTATAGAATTACTTTTTCTACTTCCTGACCTACAATATAACAAAAAGGCTGAAGAGTGCTATTTAAGTCTCTTTTAGAATGCACACGTACTTTTGTTCACGATAACATTTTATTTTTCTGTGTAGTTTTTACTAAAACTATAATGATTAAAAAATAACTTCGATATGGATGAACAGAGTGAAGAGTAAGCATATTTTAGGTTTACAGAAAAAATCATATAAATTAAATTCAATAACTTTCATTAATCGTAATTCAACAATGTTTTCCCATCATTTTTGACTGGGTTCTATACAAGTGTAATATGTGATATTTAATATGTAACACAGCTTATCAATTGAAAAGGCTGAAAAGTTCGCTTAGTATATTTCCTTTAAATCAAATTGAACTGGGTTTCAGAACTAGAACTGTGTTAAGTAGTAAGGGCTCCACTTCAGCATCAAAAGGATGCTGTTGTAGTGATGGGAGGGAGAAAGAGTAATGTCAATAAAGATGATTCAGGCATAGTTCCATGTTTACTACCAGAGGGAGCAGCGTGCACATGTATGTCGTCTTTGAAGATGAGAAGGTCATAGTTCCAAGTTGTACTACCAAAGGGCACTTTTCTGGACCGCCATGATAGGCTGCTATAATGAATGAATACATAATAGTATCATAAAGTAGTAAACATGTTTATAGCCAGCTATGACTCATACAATGCATGTATTATCATGTTTATAATTAATAACGCATTAATTAATAAACTCCTCCTAAAAGGATGCTTAACACTAATTAATTAAATAATTTATAATGAATTATTAAATCAATTGTACTTAAATTATATAATTAATTTGTCATAAAAGGATGCTTATCATTAAATTTATAATATTTGTTACTGTATAAATAGTCCTAAAAAAGACAATATATTAATTAAAACTTACTTTGTCAGATGATTAAAATTTTGAATACTAAATTATTACATCTCCTGCCCTGAAAGGCCTATTTCATACTCAATCTGATACATACAATACATAACCATACATTTAAATTGCCCTAGAAAGAGGGATATAAGGAATTAACAAAAACTTATACTTTTATTAATTTAACTTTGTACGAGAATTTACATCGTCAATAAAACATTATCATGCAATAACTTTTACTAATTTGACTTTATTTAGTAAAATAATTTACACATATTATTGTCTTTTATGTTTTACAAAAGTGGACTCTCACATATCTACATATTCAATTACTATTATTTTGACCACTGTGTTTAGGATTACACAAGCCTCTAATGTCTGGATTGAATTTTTCTGGAAGCTATTATTTGTAATAAAAGTAACAGGTGAGTGACTTACTACTTATTCTTCCATTTTCTACATAACCATTGACACCTCTAAGCCCACAAAAATCTTTTGAAAGTATGGAATGCATTTATAACCTACTCATAACTTCTTTTAGACAATATTCTGCAGGATACTTGATGTTTCACAAATCACACATATCCAATTATCGCCCAACAGCTAAATATAATAAATGAATGACTTAATGACTACTATTATCTAATACACTAAAACTTTGAGGCTGTCTAATGCATACAATCTGGACACGGACTTTTAAGAATTACAAAGGTCAGACACAAGGCTAACAAAATGATGTCAGTTTAAAATTACTTCACACGTTAGAAAAAAAGGATTGTGACAGTACTTTGGAATAACAATATCACCAGCCCATAAAAACCAAATTACTAAGCACGACTCTTTCAAGATGATAGGGCAGTTTTGACTTAACCATGTAATTTGTGCTCATTACAATGTACTGTAAACTAAAACATTAGATATGAGGTCAATGATACACTTGAAGGAAAACCATATGGCTATTTTGTTATACTACATAGTTAGACCATAAACCAAGTGATTAAAGTTTTGAAATTAATTCAGTGTTTGTGACAAAAACATCAGTTACTATGGCGATTTTACGGTAATAAACTCCAATTATTATTCACTTCACACACGCAATAAAAGTTTTCATTATTTTAGAAATTATACAAAACATTTGAAAAGTACATCACATTATTTAAGTTTAAAATTGATATCCATTATATAAATCAAGATTTTAAAGTATCACACACACATATTCAAAAATTAGGGAATATTTAAATGTTTACTTATATGGTGATGTAAATAAAACAAGCCTATCAAATGTAAATAGAAGGAAACCTATTGATTACAAATAATGTATATCAACCTAAAAATATAGATGTTGATGACTTGTGTACGATAATGTCGGGCCCAATGGAATCTAGAAGAAACAGTTAAAACTTGCTCATTCGGAGAACATTATAAATTCAGTCCATTAATTAGTAGCACGAAAGAACAACAATCGACGAAAGTGTTGATATAGAGTTAGAAAAATCACCATTGCTGACGTACCAATGAAACTGTTTTTAAGATGTTTCTAAGCAAATATGACTTCAAAATTATGACAAGCTCCGGTATCAACTGTCGAATGGCAATATTCTAAAGTTTACACCGTTCATTTGTACCTTCATTTGATTTTCTTATCATGACTTATAGGTACGTTGTGAAAATAATATTTGTAAAGTTTTTACTGTAATATTTTTTATCAATGGATAATTAACACATTTGAGCCGCCCCCCAGTTGCTCAGCGGTATGTCTGCGGATTTACAACTCTACAAACTGGGTTTCGATACCCGTGGTGGGCAGAGCACAGATAGCCTATTGTGTAGCTTTGTGCTTAATTCAAAACAACAACAACATTTGAGTCATTCGTTTGTCGAGTGTCTCTAATGTTAGATTATTTTGTTATTCATATTAATTGCCAATCACAAATGTTTTAGTTCCATATGGCAAAAACAAATGCTTGTACACTGGTGTTCTAGAAATGATGTTAACAGTGAGTCCAATATTAACACATCTGTTTTACAAAGGTTTAACATCAAATACATACACTCGTAGATGTTGATAATGAACACAGAAGAATGTAATCTGTTGTATCAATACTTAACACCAGTAACATACACTTATGTGTGTAAATAATAAGTAGAATACTAACTAATCTGTTGTACTGACGTTTTATATCAGTCACATACACTTTTATATGTTAATAATGAACACAATACTAACTCTAGAGAGTCATTTTAATTGTAAATTTGCCCCGGCATGGCCAAGCGTATTATGGCGTTCGACTCGTAATCCGAGGGTCGAGGGTTCGAATCCTGGTCGCACCAAACATGCTCGCCTTTTCAGTCGTTGGTACGTTATTATGTGACGGTCAATCCCACTATTCGTTGATGAAAGAGTAGTCCAAGAGTTGGCGGTGGGTGGTGATGACTAGCTGCCTTCCTTTAGTTTTACACTGCTAAATTAGGGACGGCTAGTGCAAATAGCCCTCGAGTAGTTTTGCGCAAAATTAAAAAAAAACAATTGTAAATTTAGTTTTTTTACATATAAATATATATGTAGAACGAATTAGCTTTCATCATGCAGTACATGATGATTAATCTGAGCAAAAACATAAACTTCTAAATAGTAGTTCAGTGAATATGATTTTATTTCGTAATGTTAACCTCACTCCTTGTGTAACTTATTGCAGTCTGTTTACAAAAGTATTTTGGAGTCGGACAGGACAACTTTTGAAGAACTAATACAACTTCTTCTACATTGGCCCTCCGCCAGTACAGCGGTATGTCTCCGGATTTACAATACTAAAATTAGGGGTTCAATTCCCCTCGGTGAGCTGAGCAGATAGCTCTATGTGGCTTTACTATAAGAAAAACACACAAACTCTTCTACATTGTTCTCCCTCTATGTACGAGCAAACACTGTAAGATATCTTCCATGCTTTTTTATATCTACAATTGTTTAAGGTTTATATTTTTATAAAATCCTCAATATGGATGAAATGTGTCATCTGCGTTAGTTAACCCTAACGCTATATATAATTTATGCTCACTGACCCTAACCTTTTATGCTAGCTGATGCTATGTCATGATACATGCTGACATCTATACGGCTCCCAGTGGTTCAGCAATAAGTCTGAAGGCTCACAATGCTAAACACCGAGTTTCCGTACTTTGGAAATGGACACGGCTCAGATTGTCCATTGCGTAGCATTGTGCTTAATTCCAAACAAATTTAATCATTCATATTGAAACAAATTGTAGCTTTCTACTTACTGATCAGTTTTTAAATTATGATCACTAGAATATGCTTACCACAAAATAACTTTTTTATATTTAATATTTCATATACGTTTTAGTATTTAGAGTTTCGGACTTATAATCTGAAGGACTTTGGTGTGCCGCATCTTTAGCTACGAGTAAGTTATAAGAGTGATATTTTATCATGAAATTTGGTTAACAGTCGCTGATCACTGGTTGCCCCTTCCACTATGTCTGTCGGTATTAGTTCAACTTACGAATTAGTTTTTCTCGAACTTGTAGCATCTATTTTATCTTTCTAATTTCTTTATTTCTAGGTGTGAAAACATCTTAGTAAACCTTTCCGGTAGGCTTAATATCGGCCTGTCCAATAAGAAGACTGAAGTTCTGACCAAGAGCCAATTAGAGTTTAGTTCTTTAATTAAACCACTGGTCAGATTAGAAAACGTCTTTCAAAACTAAATAACGACGTATACCAAAACAAGAAGGAATCCTCAACAACCGCCAAACATTTTCTTCTTTCAGACAAGTGCAGAGTAAATTTATCTTTGAAACTTTTTCTTTTCGTTTTTATATTATTTATACTAGTGTAAAAACCCGTTCAAAATGAGAGGAAGCACTGAAAATGAAATTTATTTTATATCAAACTAGCAATGCTCAAAAGAATAAATAGTATGTATATATATAAAATTACCTTTCCCAAGAATATGTTACATGTTGTTCTTGAATGTACGACATATAAATAAGCTAACATAATACATATTGACGAGATCCGGCACGGCCAGGTGGGTTAAGGCGTTCGACTCGTAATCTAAAGGTCGCGTGTTCAAATTCCCATCACACAAACATGCTCGCCCTTTCAGCCATAGGGACGTTATAATGTGACCGTCAATCCCACTCTTCACAAAGGTAGCTTTTGTATTTTCAAATAAACATAATATTAAAAGGAAAATATTTATTAATATTAAGTCTTAGGGTATACAAGGGCCGGGCATGGCCAGCTGGTGAAGGCGCTTGACTCGTAAACATGCCATTCTTTCAGCCGTGGGGGTGTTATTATATGATAGTTACTCACTCTATTTCTTGGTAAAAAAGTAGCCAAATAGTTGGTGGTGGGTGGTGATGACTAGCTGCCGTTCCTCTAGTCTTACACTGCTAAATTAGGGACGGCTAGCACAGATAGCTCTCGAATAGCTTTGGGCAAAATTCAGAAACCAAAAAACCAATCATATTACTTGTATGTAAATCCTACATGAAAGTTTATAAAATTTTGATTTTCTTCTCTTGAGAAATTTGAAAATAGTGTAAAATGCATCAGTTCTTCCTTCTTAAAGAAATGTTTATCATCGATAGAAAATTTAACACTAAACTTCCACATGTCTTATTTTTCTTGTTGCACTGAACAACGGTTGTATTAATCCATCTAAAATATTTAGTGATTTGATTCATACTATAACCTAACCTTAATATTGACCGAATAATAGTTTCACGATTAGTTATTTCACCATAATATTATATTATATTTTATTCATTACCACAACTCATTAAATCAGTCAGATAATAATATTCATTTACATTACTAACCGTATTTAAAATTAGATGCCGTCAATATAATGTACTACATGATTCATACATGATGAATGTTTCTCAAAGCAATAATACTGTCGTCAAACAGTTACTTCGTTATCATAATCCTATATCACAAGATATATTACCTAATATATTACTAAATCCAATACACTCGAATAGCGTTGTACATCAGCAGATATCCTGCTGTGCCACTGGAGAGTGTAAAAGTTCATTTTGTATATCCTCGTCCTGTTTGTCAGTTTATCCTTCATCAGTTAAACATTCATACTGATGCAGTTGATAACATTTTATCATCTTTAACCTAACTGGGCTTGTTTGTTTTATGATTCTATATGGTTCTTTCCACAATTTCGCCAGCTTTATAGTTTTCCTATTTTAACTTTAGGAATGAATAACATGCATTAATTAAAAAGGCAGAGCTAAACTTGACATTCTCCTTAAGTTATTGTAATTATTTTTTTCCTTCTTTGGTTTTGAATTTCGCGCAAAGCTACACGAGGGTTACTTACTTTAGGCGTCCACAATTTAACAGTGTAAGACTAGAGGGAAGGCAGCTAGTTATCACCACCCACTACTAACTCTTTTATCAACGAAGAGTGGAGTTTACCGTCAGTCATAACGCCCCCACGACTGAAAGGGCGAACATGTTTGGTGTGACAGGTATTCGAATCCACGAGCCTCGGATTAGGAGACAGCGTCTTAGCCATCTTGCCATGCCGGAAAGTTATTCTAAAGTAGAGCCTAGTTTTCTCTTCTCACATTCTATGCATGGTTCATAATAATCTTTAATATTTCTTCTGGTATTCAACCGAAATAATATTTTACTTATTTTAAAGCTAAGTGTGCTGAAAATGATATGTCAAGATCCATTTTCATTACTTTAGTTTTCTATTTTCGTATTACAAGTATCTGCAATATTCTGTTATTGTCAGTCTTTTCACACCAGTCAGAGTCCAAAGTGTACTCTGGATGTTCTCCCTGTAGTATTCTGTTACTTAAAGTTTTTTTTTACCTTTATAAGGCTCGTTTGTTTGTTGTAAATTTCACGCAAAGAAACATGATTTGTGTATTTTAGACTGAAAATGTATTTCTGATAGATACTCACCTGTCACATTTTTCACCCTTCCTTTATTGCATCTTTTCTGCCTCATCTCAAAATGATGGTTGAATTAAAAGGAGTCAACTGTGCTAGGAGGATGTCACACTCCTGTTAGTTTTCACAATCATTTGGTTTATAGAAACCACAAAAATGTTATTTCCCACATCATTTCAACAAAAAATCCATTCTATGGTATCGAGGACATACAACAGATTCCAGATTTTGTTATCCTGACAATAATATCGAGGACATACAACAGATCCCAGATTTTGTTACCCTCACAGTAAGTCAACTCTTGTGGAATAAAAGTTTCTGGAGTGACAAAAATTGAAACGAGAGGAAGAAACGTAAATATTAGAAAAGTAACTGTCATTGTTGATCCTTGTTATAATTTTTGTTGGAAGCTATATCTATTATTCAATTTTATGTACTGCTAGTCAGACTTAGATAATACTTCTCACAATGTCTTCTTATTACATTACGTGTTGATAGATAATAAGTCGGTAAAACCGCTTGCTCCTGATTCGTCCGTCAAGGCATTAAACAGACACTGTATCGTTGATAAATGGTGGTCCGAAACATCTACGGGTACCTGCGTGACAATGGAAACCCATGTTATACAATTAGAGGGTTTATCCTTGATCTTGAATTGTAATATTAAAGGAGGAAAAATTAAGACTTTCTTCAGTTTCGGGGTTAGAAAGTAAAAAAAGTCGAGTGTGAATACTAGATAATAAGAATATACCAGATTTGTCAGTTTGTTGTTACGACTAAACATATTCCAAAGAACTGCTCTGATACATTACTTAAAGCGAAAATTTCAGGACTGCAACAAATAATAGATACATTTTCTCGAACAAATTTGAATCAACAACATCAGGCATTCGGCTATATGTATAAAAGAAATATCCAGATCCAGTTTTCCGAGCTTTCGGCAGTATAGGTGAATATTGTGTTAAGTAAGCTGAAGGTTTTTATCAAATCGGACAAAGGTTAAGGTAAATCATTATACGTTGAATAATGTTCATCTAAAGGCATGGGTCTGTAAAGAAAAAAGTATCTTATTCTAAAGAGAAATAAGTGTTTATTCGAATTTAGAAAAATAAATATAATTTACTTTTGACATCAACTGAAAAGTAACACTACTTTCTTTTGAACGTCATAACAAAAAATATCCTCATGAACGTTCACTAGATATGAAGAAAAGCAAGTAAAGAGGAACATCAAAAAACAAACAGTGTTAAATATCTCCGCTAAGTATTCTCATCCTGAAATTAAATTTGAAATTAATGAATAATAATATATAAAATACACAAATGAAATATATACATAGAAAGAGCTATTCTACATTTTTTTATTATTTACACAAACAGCAAGTTTATGTTTGTTTGAATTTCAAGAATAAACAGACATGTAACCCTAAAAAAGATAAATTTCAATTTCAAACAAAACTGTCTCGAAATAAAATAGGCATAGTTTCAAACTTAGTATGTAAGTCCCAAAATAATGATTTTCATATATATATATATATATACACACGAGTGTAAGTGTTACAGTGTTTATTTATTCATACACATTTGTAGAGTACTTCATTATTTGTGTGCAAAAAATTGACAAACCATGTATCAGTCGAAATGGTTAAGTCGAAAATCTGAAGGCTGATAATACTAAAAGCCTGTTTTAAAGCAAATGGTGGGCAAAGCATAGACAGACTATTCAAAAGTTTTGTCTTTATAAAAAACGCAAGACTAATCATGTGACCTGCTAGTTTACCGTTAGACGTACTGATACCGAAAAGTGTGTCAGTGGATATCCGTCCATCAGGTACATCGTATAGAAAGCATACATTGCAACGTACGAATTAAAAATAAATTATACGTGTGATTTTGTCATTTATTTAATGTTATAGCTATACTGCGTTTACAATTATAAAATGTGTCTGTAATCGTGTGGCGACTAAGACACAACATTCCGTTTCCTGAATTCTGTTTTTAACACAAACTTTTGCGACTTTCTGGTGTATTCCAGGCCAATAGAATCAAAATACCTGAGTCTTTTTCGAATTGATTACAAAAGTGTATCTCAGTACAGTTGATATGGGTATTAACACTTTTACCAATAAAGCACAGAACAACGTTTCGACTCTTTTAGGTTTTGTTAACCTGAAGATGGCCTCAGTGAAAGTGTTAATACTAATTAATACCAGCCGTCCTGAGATACATTTTTACTTCAAGTGGGTTTCTCGTACTGGTTGATTAGTATCTCAACATTACGTTTTCTTTCTTTCTTTCTTTAATCTGTATGTTTACATAAACTCAAATTATAGACCACAGAAAATTGACTAAGAAGGACTTGAGGTATAATGTGTGAGTGTGTGATGGTGGTATAACGTTGATTTTTTCCGGATATTGTCGTTAATATAGTCAGATAATTATAACACAAATACCTTTTCTCCCGCTAACAGTCACAATTATGGAATCATCATCTTGTAATGTTTCCAAAATATTAAATCCATCATACAAGATCGAATGAGCAATTTTGTGTTGTCCTCTATAAAATTTTAACAGAAAGCATTGCTTGGTATAAAAGATAATCTACAGTAAAATTTACAGAAAATAATAAAAGTGTAAGTGATGGTTTTAGGTGTGATGATAGTTTAATTATATTCTTGTTGACTCTAAACGTCAATCAGAAAACACGAGTGAATTACTTTACGGATAAAGCTGGCGAAACGGGAATATAATTAATGTACTTGCTGTCAGATATAAATGCTAAAACTATTACATTTACAATTGTTTGTTTGTTTTTTTAAATTCCCTCAAAGCGCCATGAGGGCTATCTGCGCAAGCCGTCCCTAATTTTCCAGTGTATAACTAGAGGGAAGGCAGCTAGTCATCACCAACCACCGCCAACTCTTGGGATACTCTTTTACAAACGAATAAACTGTCACCTTATAACGGCCTCACGTCTGAAAGGACGAGCATGTTTGATTTGATGGGGGTTCGAACCCGAGACCTTCAGATTAGGAGTTGAGTGACTTAACCACTTGGCCATGGTGGGCCACACTGAAATAGAATTTGTATATCATGGAATGTGAAGCATTAATTTCGGTGGCATGCAGTCTTCTTAACCTCTGAAAATAAAATTACTCTATTTCCTATTTTGCCCGAATCGAGGAAACAATTTGCCCAAATGACTCCCCTGCCCCTACATACATGTGAATAAAGTTAGTGAATTTTGCTATATCAAATAGTTATTGTCAATTACATAAATAAGTTTCATGACATGGATTTAGTGAACCTCAACGCACTATTCTTTTATTACATCATTTGTTTAAAGATTACGAGTCGAACGCCTTAATCCACCTGGCCATGCCGGGCCTAGAAGTGAATATTGTCACAAATATAAAATCGGTGCATTTCAGCAAACTGAAAAATGGTTATGTTAAGATGAAATTCAAGTACCTAAAATTCAAAGTTCAAATTCAAAATTTGATGCTCTTTAGTTCAGCATTATGGAAATATATTAGATTTGCTGGTACCATATCAACAGCTGAGGAAAACTTCGCAAATGTAAGAATGTGTTTAAGTTAAATAAAACATATGCCAGATAGGTAGGGCCAGAGGAGGGACATGAGGTTGCACATATGCTAACAATATGCAAAGGTCAACGTTTTCTTGATGACGAGAAACATCACCCATACTGGATTATACTTTCCCTGAGACTCAGCACATGAAACAAAAAAACTCAACATATTAAGAAACCAAATAAGCATAGCCACAAATTTATGCTCACCCGATAAAACAACAAATAAACAATATTAAGCCCCAAGATGCAACAAACTACAAAACCTTAGACTGCTGCGTACCATATGCTCCCGACACCAGCGAAAAAGTAACCAACATTTGGAAAAAACGTATAATAAAACACAACATTTCAGTAAACACCAAATTTATTCAAAAACCAGGTACAAAATTAAAGTCTGTATTATGTAAAAACTACTATGACAAACACAAAACCAACATAATTTATAAAATACAGTGCAACAACTGCCATGACTTCTGTACTGGAGAAACAAGCAAAGAAAAGAAAAGGAAACTAAATTCAAAGAACACAGGAAAACACCTTCATATGTTTTTGAACAATGAAAATCAAATAAACACATCATAACCACAGAAGACTTCCAGATACTAAGTAAGGAAACAAAAATAAACAAACGCAAAATCAAAGAAGTCCTACTTATACAGCAACTAAAACCAAAATTAAACCAATATACGGGAACACCTTTATACCTATACTAATTGATAACCTAACATCCAACTGCAACGCCTCCTACAATCCTGTACCCGTTTATACTCGTCCCTGAGACTGCGTCCAGCAAAATCAGTTGCAAACTCTCTTTGTTAACCTGAAAATGTCCTAGGAAGGTCGAAACGTTGTTCTCTGCTTATCAAATAGTGTTAATACCCATACTAGCTATTCTGAGATACATTTTTATTTCAAGTGGGTTTCTCGTCATCAAGAGATAGCCCACTGTATAGCATTGTGCTTAACTACAAACAAATACTTGAATATTCCACAATATCTCTATTTTACGGTCACTTTCATACAGTAATCGTATTAAAGTGGTAATACCGTTTTATTCGTGCTTTTAATTTAGTGAGCTACAGTTTTATAAAATAGGCTATTTATAAAATCATATTCATGTATTATCTTACTGTTTGTCGAATATAGAGAACAACCTACAGTCATGTGAAAAAAATTAGGACACCCTATGAAAGCCTGTGTATACATGTAACAATTTTGGATAAATAGATATGTAATCTCAGTTGTAACAATACTGACAGATTAAAGTAATATAACTAAACAATTAAAACCTACAGCAGGCTTTGGCTACTGTTGATGTGAAACTGCATGCCTCTACAATCAGAAAGAGACTGCACAAATGTAACTTGCATGGGAAGTGTGCAAGATGTAAACCTTTGCTCTCTAAGAGAAAAATCAAGGCCACACTGAAGTTTGCTAGAGAGAATGTAGACAAAGATCAGGACTTCTGGGATAATGTTCTTTGGACAGATGAGTCCAAAACTGAATTATTTGAACACCAGAGCAGAGGACATGTTGGGCGTAAACCAAATACAGCATTCTAGGAAAGAACCTCATACCAACTGTGAAGCATGGAGGTGGAAGTGTCATAGTTTGAGCGTGCTTTGCTGCAGCAGGATCTGGACAGCTCACGATCATAGAATCCACCATGAATTCTACTGTGTATCAGAGGGTGCTTGAGGATCATGTGAGACTATCTGTACGAAAATTAAAGCTGAAGCGGAACTGGGCCCTGCAACACGACAATGACCCAAAACATACCAGTAAATCCACCAAAGACTGGCTAAAAACTAAGAAAGGGAGAGTCCTGGAATGGTCGAGCCAAAGCCAAGATCTTAATCCCATTGAGATGCTGTGGGGTGACTTGAAACGGGCTGTGCATGCAAGAAACCTCTCAAACATCTCACAGCTGAAAGAATTCTGCATTGAGGAGTGGGGCAAACTTTCTTCAGACCGATGTCAGAGACTGGAAGATGGCTAAAAGAAGTGTCTCGCTGCAGTTACTTCAGCCAAAGGAGGTAACACTAGATATTAGGGGGGTAGGGTGTCCTAACTTTTTCCTCAGTTCGAATATGCATTTTTGTAGCATGACATTTACAGAAGATCTTGAAATTTTTAGTTTTAATTTTTAGTTATATTCCTATAACATCTCAGTATTGTTGAAATTGAGATTAAATATCTATATGTTAAAAAAATGTTACAAAAATACACAGGTTTTCATAGGATGTCCTAACCTTTTCACATGACTGTATAAGATTTATGCATTTTACCAAGCTCAAAATCTCTATATCAATTTACTCTACTCCTACCTATGATAATTTCAATTTGAAGGTAGGCTGGTAGAAATCCTAATAAGTAACAAAATCGAATCGTGTATACGCGAGTTCCATGGTTAGTATTTCTGACACATAAAAATGAAAACATGTAAAAGCCAAGGATCAGATGGTTACGCATGGTTTCTCTGGCTTTCGTGAGTTACACTAGTCTAATTCCTCTTTTAATTGCTTGTTACCATTTTAGTTGTATTTAATTACTAACAGGAACGTAAATATCTCATACATTTCGGCACTTTTTCTCCTACATAAAAGCCTGTCAAGGAGGGATTTCCCCAGGGCTAGATCAAATATGGTGTTATGTGTGTGACAGCGCAACAGTGTGGCGTGAAGATACGTAAGATCCGAATAAAAAAGCCCAAAATACTCCTATGAAAGAAAGTATTGAACTGCATTTCCACTCTATTGACGCATGTTAAAAATAAGTAAGAAATTAAGGCAAATCTGTGTTTGGGAATTATTACCAAAAAGCCTTTATTAGAACAGACTAAAATTATCAATTATCTGTGGGAAACAGAACGGCTTCTCTCTAGAAGAAAAGGAAATATGTATGTAATCATACGTTCATCGTGTTTTTAATCCTTTATTCAAAGGCAACAATATGTTTTTGTTTTTTTTTAATTTTGCGTTAAGCTACACAAGGGCCAGCTGCGCTAGCTCTCCCTAATTCAGCAGGGCCGGGCATGACCAGCTGGTTAAGGCGCTTGACTCGTAAACATGCCTCTGTTTCAGCCGTGGGGGCGTTATTATATGATAGTTACTCACTATACTTCTTGGTAAAAGAGTAGCCCAATAGATGGCGGTGGGTGGTTATGACTAGCTGCCTTTCCTCTAGTCTTACACTGCTAAATTAGGGACGGCTAGTACAGACAGCCCTCGTGTAGCTTTGTGCGAAATTCAAAGCATACATTTGTACGCAGAAACCACGAATATTACACAATCAATATCTCTAATAATTAATTATTTAAAAAAAAATGTTTAATAGATGGTTGTACGTTTATAGCAAATTTTACTGAAATAATTATAAACTTGAATTTATTGGTTGTTTCATTTCTATCTCAGGACGGCTGGTGTGGGTATTAACACTTTTACTAACAAAGCACAGAACAGCGTTTTGACCTTCTCATGTCATCTTCAGGTTAGCTGAAGCATGAAACAGTTATTGATAACTAAATTTGTTTAAGAAGACCTGAAATACATCTTTACTTCAAGTGAGTTTATCATCATCACTAATAACTTTACCACTGTTCTTTCATTTTTTTACTTAAAATTCGAATTATCTCATGTTAATACAGTTTAAAAAAATTAAAACTATAACGGATTTAATTAGTTTTGTGTTTACATTTTCTGTTTGTTTTCAAATATGCACATCGGTGGCTCAGTGGTAAATTTCAGGGTTTATAATGCCCAAAATCGGATTTTGATTCAGAGTGTGGGTAAATACAGATAACCAATTTTCTATCTTTATGCTAACAAAAGAAATATTTCAAACAAATTACCAGTGCTTCTATTGGTACTAAATAATACTGTAGACTTGCATCTTTATTTGTATGAAAGCTGGTTTATAACAAAACCCTTAAACTCATAATCACCTACTATGGTGAAGAGGTACGCTGAGTTTTTAGTATGTTTGAATATTTGTAATAAACCATTAATAATTGTTCTACTTCAATGTAGCCTGCTGAACTGGACATAGAAATACATCTTTGAAATCATTATAAAGATTGAACATTTTTTACCCATATGTATTAACTTGCTCCACCTAATAATAGTCGTTCATCTTTAAGGACATACGGTAATAAATATTTAATGCACCGGTCTGTGATTCTGAGGATTTAGTTGCTGCAAAACCTTAGTCCTCACTTTGGAGTCGTGGGTATGTTACAGGAATGACTGTGAAATCCCATTGTTCAATCAGATAAGAGTAGAGCAAGAGTTGAGAGCGGATACTGTTATCTTGCTGATTTCTTATGACTCTGAAAGTTAAAATTTAAAGACGGCTATTCATAGCTAGCCCTTGTGTACCTTTGCACGAAATTATAAACAGAATGAGCCAAAAAAATTAATTTTGTATGGAAATCTTATAATGTTTATTTTTTTTAGATTCTACAGGATTTGTACTAGATTACAAAGTTATTGATCTAATAGTATAATGTCTCTATGTCGTAGCTTTTACAGGATTTGTACCAAATTAGGATATTTTGTTTTAATCTTATGATCAGTGCTGACATAACTGGTACACAGGTGAGAATGGGTTAAAATAATTAATGTGTACTTTTGAGATGTGAGACAGGAGCAAAAGCGTGCCATTATAACCGAAGTTTTCTAGTAGTAGGTTTATAACCCATTTTATTTGTAGGTGGCATATATAAAGTTTTGTAGTATGTTCATAACCCATTTTATTTGTAGGTGGCATATATAAAGTTTTGTAGTATGTTCATAACCCATTTCTTGTAGGTAGCATATATAAAGTTTTGTAGTATGTTCATAACCCATTTCTTGTAGGTAGCATATATAAAGTTTTGTAGTATGTTCATAACCCATTTCTTGTAGGTAGCATATATAAAGTTTTGTAGTATGTTCATAACCCATTTCTTGTAGGTAGCATATATAAAGTTTTGTAGTATGTTCATAACCCATTTCTTGTAGGTAGCATATATAAAGTTTTGTAGTATGTTCATAACCCATTTCTTGTTGGTAGCGTATATAAAGTTTTGTAGTATGTTCATAACCCATTTTAGTTGTAGGTGGCATATATAAAGTTTTGTAGTATGTTCATAACCCATTTCTTGTAGGTAGCATATATAAAGTTTTGTAGTATGTTCATAACCCATTTCTTGTAGGTAGCATATATAAAGTTTTGTAGTATGTTCATAACCCATTTCTTGTAGGTAGCATATATAAAGTTTTGTAGTATGTTCATAACCCATTTCTTGTTGGTAGCGTATATAAAGTTTTGTAGTATGTTCATAACCCATTTCTTGTAGGTAGCATATATAAAGTTTTGTAGTATGTTCATAACCCATTTCTTGTGGGTAGCATATATAAAACTCAGTTATTAACTTACTGCGCTAGTTACAAAGACAATCTGAATAATTACTTAATAAACAATAAGAACAATTTTAGATCTTTTATCTATTTGTATTATTAGTTTAGTTGTTGTTAATTCATCATATTTACTTTAGCATGAAACACTTATTAACAATTTATCCAGTCTAATGAAGTATGAGAAAGTTATTGATAACTAAATTTGTTTAATCAAGCATGAAACATTTATTGATAACTAAATCTGTTTTGTCAAGCAAGAAACAGTTGTTGTTAACTAAATCTATTAATCAAAATCGAAACACTTGTTGGTAACTCATCTTGTATAATGAAATACGAAAAACTTACTAATAGCTCATCCTGTCTAATCAGGTATGAAACAGTTATTAACTTGCCATTTCATCCAATTAATTATGAAACAATTATGATACCTCAGTTTTCCTAATCAAGTACGAAAAAGTTATTGATATCTCATTCTCTCTAATCAAGTATGAAACAGACTAACAGTTCATCCTTTCTAATCAAGTATGAATAATATTGTTTGTTTGTTTTGAAGTTAAGCACAAAGCAACACAATGGGCTGTCTGTGCTCTGGTCACCACTGGTACTGAAATCCAGATTCTAGTGTTGTATATTCGCAGCCATACTGCTGTACCACTTGAGGGAAATTAATAGTAATTCATCCTTTGTTATCAAGTACAAAATAATTAATAATAATCATCCAATCTAGTGATGTACGAAATGGTCACTGTTTATGCTGTTTAATCAAGTAAAAACAGTTTTTAATAATTCAACTTGTATAATCGAGCGCGAAGTTGTTAACATTAATTCATTTTGTTTAAGCAAAAAATAAATAGTAACTACTAATTTATTCTATCTAATCAAGTATGAGACAGTGTCTAATAATTCACGCTGTATAATTAAAATAAAGTACAGAACAATGTTTCGGCTAAATCAATTACGAAACAATTACTGATAATTTAGCCCATTTTTCAAGTACTGTTAGCATTTATCAAGAAGTTAGGACACATAAATGTTTTCAAAACATCAACATTTATGAAGAGAGGGAAAAAAAAAGACATATTTACCTTTCCTAACTATTATTTAATTTATCAAGAAAAAGATAAAGATACTTCATCCTCGCTTGGTAAGAATTAGAAACATTTATCAAGAGGAAAGTTTGTTCTTACCTTTCTGAGCATTATTAATATTTATCATGTGGAGACATCCCAGTCGAGCTTCCCAACCATTACAACTTTTTGATCTCTGCATAATTTGATCAATAACTTCCGAATATCACAAGCGTTAATCAAGATGAGAGGTGTTTTCCATGTTTACCAACAATGAACTTTATATCAACAGAGATATATACAGATATTTTTTTTTTACATTTGCCCAACAGCCCCATGAAAAACTTAAAAGTTTTAAAGAAGTAAAAAACTTGGATTCATTGCCAGGTACCTCGAGGAATAATCAGCTAATAGATTAATACGAAATTAAACACCAATATATGTATATATATATATATATATATATTAAATGTTGCTGTTCTTGTTTTGAATTAAGCACAAAGCTAAACAATGGGCTATCTGTGCTCTGCCCACCACGGGTATCGAAACCTGGTTTTTAGCGTTGTAAGTCTGCAGACATACCGCTGAGCCACTTGGGGCTAATTATGTTTTGTTTTTCTTATAGCAAAGCCACATCGGGCTATCTGCTCAGCCCACCAAGGGGAATCGAACCCCTGATTTTAGCGTTGTAAATCCGGAGACATACCGCTGTGGGGGCTAATTAAAGGTAAAATTTTATCTTTATAAGAAGTCTTTCTGTAGACATTTTCATAAAAGTTTCTCTGACCGCAAGTCCAATAAGTGTAGTATTTTATTACTTGTATTTATCATAATGACTGTGATAAACACTAATTATATGAAGATTCTCGTGTACGCATATCTAATATACAATTATTATTGTCGATTGGTTTGATAACGTTTATTTATTGTACATATACGCACTGTTCAGCTTGTTTTCTTGTATTTTGGATTACTGTTACGATAACCCCATTGCTTACATACAAGCATTAGTCTTTTCAAAACTCAGATAAATAAAATAATCAGAAAATATTATATTTTATGGAAAGATTCTTTAATGAAGGAGCTACTTGTATAGTACAACGAATACTGAGTGGAAGTAAATATTCGAAAGAACTATGTTTTAAAAACTCACACAAGTTTTCATCTGTTCTACATAGTGAAACGTTTGGTTGTTTGTTTTATTCACAACGTCTCCGTTAGCCTCAGTTCTTTTAAAATTAATTTAATTTCTTTAGTTTTGTGCGGACCGACATTTTTTTTCACGTACCGGTACTGGATCGCACACCACACTTTGGAAAACGCTGATCTAGTCCTTTAGATTTTAAAAAAAAATCTTTATAATAAATGTATTCTTATCGCACTATATTGTCCGTTTTAATTCAATTCAGAGTTTTCCACACTGGTTAGGTTCAGACAAACGTAGCAGTAATCGAAACATATACAAGTTATTTGATACAACAAAAGCTGCTATGATGTTTACGTCTTTTACAAGCTGGCGAAGAATTATTACAATTACACTTTTCATAAGACACTAGTACAGTAGCTATTGTAGAGCTAGTACTTTAAGAAGTCTCATGGCTGAAAAGTTATTTGTTTTGTATATATGTGTCTTTGTGTGTGCGTGGCTTTTCTTATAGCAAAGCCACGTCGGGTTATCTGCTGAGTCCATCGAGGTAATCGAACCCCCGATTTTAGCGTTGTCAATATGTAGACATACCGCTGTACCGGCGGTAAACTGTTTTGTATATATATGTACTGTTTGGGATTAGGCCTATAAGTCTTTAATGAATTCTTCCTTCAGTAAAATTATACATTTAAATGAAAAGGAAAAATATTCATAATTAATTCATTAGTCCACTGAATGATTAATTGTGATGACATAGTTCCTTGTTGTTGAAATATCTAAAGTATTTAACATGAGTAAAGGAATTTACCAAACCCTTCAAATTATCATTCCACATTACAATAGAACGACTTTTCCAGTGAGAAACATTATTTGATTTATTATTACTCCTTTTAAAAGTTTTAAAACAGAAATATTTCATTTGATTCACAGCTTTATGTATGTTGTTAAATTTATTTTGCTATATCACAAAATACATTCATTGATATTTTATCGTGCTCTTAAGTACTGATTTTTAGTATCAATCTTATTTAATTTTATATTTATTTTTGGCCCGGCATGGCCAGGTGGGTTAAGGCGTTCGACTCGTAATCCGAGGGTCGCGGATTCGAATCCAGTCGCACCAAATATGCACACCCTTTCAGCCGTGGGGCGTTATAATGTGACGGTCAATCTCACTATTCGTTGGTAAAAAGAGTAGCCTAAGAGAAAGCGGTGGGTGGTTATGACTAGCTGCCTTCCCTCTAGTCTTACACTGCTAAATTAAGAACGGCCAGCGCAGATAACCCTCGAGTAGCTTTGTGCGAAATTCAGAATAACAAATATTTATACTTGTACTAGTTTAATTATTTTCAAACAGTGTTAAGATTTGTATTACTGATATTGTTGTATTCTAGTTTTGTTATTCATATTATTGTTTTCGCAGGGTTTTCAATAGTGTTACGAGCTTTTAAATTATCCTAAAGATAGCCATAGGCGCATAGTGTTGAGACAATTTATCAAATCTGCCAACTGCTTGTTGTGTGTTTAAATACTTTTTATCGAATGCTCGTCATTCAGAACATAACAATCTGAAATAATGTATAACGTTTCTCTACTATTTCATCACCATGTTGGCAGAGGTGGTAATTTGATGTAGGTACAAAATTTGAAAAACAGTGTGTAATAGTACTTCAACATATGTTTGAAACACTATTACATACTCTTCGCAAGTGTTTTGTTTTGTTTTTGTTTTGTTTTGGAATTTCGCACAAAGCTACTCGAGGGCTATCTGTGCTAGCCGTCCCTAATTTAGCAGTGTAAGACTAGAGGGAAGGCAGCTAGTCATCACCACCCACCGCCAACTCTTGGGCTACTCTTTTACCAACGAATAGTGGGATTGACGGTCACATTATACACCCCCACGGCTGGGAGGGCGAGCATGTTTAGCACGACCCTCGGATTACGAGTCGCACGCCTTACGCGCTCGGCCATGCCAGGCCACTTCGCAAGTGACTGACCTGTTTAGATGAACTCGAGTCCGCACCTCCCACCGCCAAGTTTAGGGCTACTCTTTACCAATGAAAAGTGCGATTTCATATCATAATATAATATAAAATAATATATTATATTATAATGTCGGCATGGATGAAAGAAGACATAGCAGGAAGTATGAAATACTTCCCGAATATAATGAATCAAATGCCATCATCACGAAGCCCATCATCTCTACTGCCTGATGAAAGGTGTCTGCTTGAAACGTCGCATAAAACAGAGAATGTTTCATTTACACGTGTTGGTTTATTCTTTATTATTATTTATCCAACTTTTTCTTCTCACAACTTGCAGAACAATATTCATTATAATAAGCTTATGTAACTTTATATATATGTATTGTTACCCGAATATTATTTTCGACAATGACAAGGTATTTACTAACTGTTTTTCAACAGTGATTTATGTCATGATCGTATTTCAGAAACGTTAATGTAGAAGTAAACCTTTATAGCAAAACACTTCGAAGCGTACGCATATCGATATTATATATTAGAGACAAAGAAGTAATACGGAATTATCATTAGGAATCGTATTTACATTAGTCACGTTTCTTGTCAAGATCAAACTCCAGTGTTTGGAAAAGTCATATTACCTACTACACATTTGAAAACTAAGTATCTTTACATCCACCAAGGAAACGATGTAGTAGTTCCTTGTATCCCACTTGGTTACAAACAAAAACACTCAACCACTGATGTTGTTAGCTATAAATGAACAATCTGAACAGGTACACTTGGATCTACAGGTAACAACATCATAGTGCGAAAGTAAACAGGTTAACTTTTAATTCAGAATGTTCAAGCTTCTGATATGGGCTATTACAATTTAATGCCATATACTGGAAAGAAAACTTTGGGGTACGAACCAAACAAGAACTCGTTGTTTGTTTGAAGTTAAGCACAAAGCGACGCAATGGGCTATGTATGCACTGCCCACCACGGTATCGAAACCCAGTTTCTAGCGTTCTAAGTTCACAGACATACCATTTGGGCCACTAGGTGCACATAGATCTTTACCACCACAACAGATGAATATACAGTCATTGAAGTTACCATAAAAGTCTTCTTATTGCGAAAGGGCACACGAATCAAGACATTCAACATACACCGTTACAACTGTAATTAGTGTATTTAAATTGTAACTGATAAATATGTATTATTCCATTTCTAGCTTATCGTATTGTATGTATAAATGTATTTTTCTTAATTTTTACTTCTCAAAAATAATAATATTGTTTTTTACTGTACTCTATAGGCTACTTTCTAAGATCCATATTCTCAGGAGTCATGTGCACTTCGCAAATGTCTACTAACTCACAAATACGATACCTTACATCCGAGCGCATTCAAAATGGGAATATTTTTTTTTCATGGGCAAATTGGAAATGACTGTTTCGTTTTGTTTCTGTATATCTGTAATCTTTAACAGTTTATTTTGAATTTCGCGCAAAGCAACTCGAGGGCTATATGCGCTAGCCGTCCCTAATTTAGCAGTGTAAGACTAGAAGGAAGGCAGCTAGTCATCACCACCCATCGCCAACTCTTGGACAACTCTTTTACTAACGAATAATGTGATTTATCGTAACATTATAACGCCCCCATGGCTGAAAGGGAGAGCATGTTTGGTGTGACGGGGATTTTTAACAGAGTTTATTTCTTATAGAGTTTGGGAAGTAGCCGGGAGGAGGGAGTTTTCTAAATTCTGAGGCGTCATATGTGTCTCATTGTCTCGGAGAAATTTTTTTGAACCATGATTTTAGGAATGACCGTGTAAAGCAATGTGAGAAATAAGGAAAAGTATAAGTGATGTCACACACGCCACCATGAAACCCCGGAAGTCTCTTTAGTAGCTTTCAATTTCTTGCTACAAGTGTTTATCATTTTCGGTGCAGTACTACAGGTAACAGGTAAACGGAAGTCTCTTTAGTAGCTTTCAATTTCTTGCTACAAGTGTTTATCATTTTCGGTGCAGTACTACAGGTAAAAAGAATGTATTATTAGCAAAGAGAATATAAAAAATACTCAAGAGAAACTACACTAAGTGTTAATGAAATAAAATAAATGTGAGGTATGAAGACTGACTAAAAAGGAATATTAAACAGATATAATTAAAAACTAACCTGAAACTTATCATAAACAGGTGTTAGTTTAAAACATTTTGTAGTACGGCCCGGCATGGCCAGGTGGATTTAGGCGTTCGTCTTGTAATCTGAGGGTCCCAGGTTCAAATCCCGATCGCACCAAACATGCTCGCCCTTTCAGCCGTAGGGGCGTTATAATGTGACGGTCAATCCCACTATTCGTTGGTAAAAGAGTAGCCAAAAAGTTGGCGGTGGGTGGTGATGACTAGCTGCTTTCCCTCCAGTCTTGCTCCCCGCTAGTACAGCGGCATGTCTTCGGGTTTACAACGCTAAAATCAGGGGTTCGATTCCCCTCGGTGGGCTCAGCAGATAGCCCGATGTGACTTTGCTATAAGAAAACAAACATTCTAGTCTTACACTGCTAAATTAGGGACGGCTAGCTTTGTACGAAAATAAAAAACAAACAAACAATACATTTTGTAGTATTCTAATATAATCACCAAAAATAAATATTATTAAACAATAAAGTTATATGGGAACATATTTCGACGCTTTCACGTGTCATCTTGAGATCAACTTCCGTTTGTAAAAGATCCTACTCTCAAATAACTTGGAAGGTATTTTCGGAGACGGTCTTAGTCATTCTGAAACCCCAAGAAGAATTAAAATATGAACCAGTAATGATAAGAAAAGTCAGAAGTATATTAAAAAGCATAGCATCGGGGGCCCTTCCATATGTGTAGCCGCGGGTAATTGCCGAGTTTCCGCAATAGATGAGACCGCCTATGAGTATTTTGGTTTAAAATCTAACGCGCTCCTAAGGGGTTTAACAGACAGATAATCAGGGGAGCTGACAAAATGTTTCTTTTCGCCCAAAGACACACAAACACAGCCGTTTTGTAAGGGAAGCTCGAAGCTACTCCAGTGGCTTTCAATGATGTTAAAGATTTGCAATCTTTCTATTAGAGTGTTTTCCATAATTCTTTGGACACAGTTTCTAGTGTTATATATTATTTTAGCTGAAAACTTTCAAACTAATCAAATAAATTGACTGCAAGTATCAGGCCGACACGAGATTCATCTGTTGCTGAGTGTTGATATAACCATTCCAAATTAACGTGTTTAACTAACTGATGGCTTACGTTCGTAAATATTTATTTAAGTTCGAAAGAATCGTTTATAAACAGAAACATTTGATTAGAAAATTTGACATATTGTTATTAAAACTTCGTGTTAAAACATACAGAAACCTTTTTTTTTTACATTTTTCAGTAAAATGGTTAACTTGGCACTTTTACAGCTTTATTAATTTTTCTTATGTCAGTTTCTTTGCCACCATATAACAATATCATCTGTTCATATGGATACATATTAGGGGAAAGTGATTGCTGTTTGTTGTGAATAACGACTTTTATTTTAATTCGCTTAATTATGTAAAAACGTAAAGAGAAAATTTGTTTCGTAGAAACGTGTGTTTATATTAGTTCAAAAAGTTTATTAGTTCTTAATAAATGAGAAATGCATTTGAAATTATTAAAACTTAAACGCTTTTACTCCACCAAGGGTCCCACGCTGGTACAGCGGAAAGTCTACGTGTTTACAACGCTAAAATCAGCTGTTAGATTCCCATCGGTGGACTCAGCAAATAGTCCGATGTGGCTTAGCTATAATAAAACACACATACACACTAAAACAAGTTAAGTATTTTCGCTAGTTTATTTCTTTAAGTATATTTTCCACGAGAGGATGATGATTTGTTTGATTTGTTTTGAATTTCACGCAAAACTACTCGAAGGCTATCTGCGCTAGCCGTCCCTATTTTAGCAGTGTAAGACTAAAGGGAAGGCAGCTAGTCATCACCACCCACTGCTAACTTTTGGGCTACTCTTTTAACAACGAGGATGATAAAAAGCGACTATGAATTTTAATTTCTTTTGCATAGAGACACAAACTAACTTGGAATAAATGGTCAACAATATGTTTTATAATAACATGTGGAGCAAGCAATACATGTGAACAAATTTTTGTGACTTTAAGTTAAAATGAAATATTACAAACATCTGTACTGATTACATCGATAACAATATATGACATAATAGTTTATCAGTTACGTAACATTTATATGAGATTTACAAATTATTATACCTGATGGAAATGTTAGGTGTTGCCTAGTGGATAGCGTTCCGGACTACTATTTAAATGGCCGCATGTTATTTTTTACTGAGATATTTGTTGTGCCGCGTTTCAGCATACGTTTACATATAATTTATGTCGAAAAGTAAAAATAGTTGCCCACTACCTGTTAACAAAAACAGTAATAAGTGTCTTGTGGAAAACGTCTTACGTTAAAAACATTTTTCAAATATTTACGTCTTGGTATTATTGTGAAAAAAAAGGTTACTTTATGTAAGATGCCCCCAATGGCGCAGCGGAATGTCTGAAGACTCACACCATTAGAAATCGGGTTTCGATACCCGTGGTGGGCAGAGTACAGTTAGCCCATTGTATTGCTTTGTGCTTAATTTCAAACAAGCCAAACCAATCATTGTTAAGTAGGCTTTATCAGAGAGTGTCTTGTATTAGGAACTGTAGAATATCCTTCAAGATACGAAACCGGTATTTATTCTAAATCTATGTTTGTTTTCATAAAATTCTTTTAAGTTAACAGAAATAAATAGTTTTGAAATATACAAATGTTTTATATATTACATGTATACATGTATATATGTATACACTACTTCAAATAGCTCTTCACTGCCCTCTAGTGGCACAACAGTATGTCTGCAGACTAATAAAGCTAGAATCCGGGTTTTGATACCTGTGGTGGGCAGAGCACAGATAACTCCTTGTATATCTTTGTGCTCAATTATAAACAAAAACAGCTCTTCACTATTGTTTTCTTTTCATTCGAGATATCTGATAATTCTTTCGGGAAATATATTAACACAGCAGCTCTTACAGAAGAATTATAGATACTATAAAATATTTATATATAAAACTAAATGTTTAAGAGCTTATGTTGATCCTGTTACACGATTTAATTCTCTTATATTTATAAAGTTTTTTCTGCTTAGGATATGGTTAAACACATAAGTTAAAAATTATTCCTTTCTTTGAGTTCGATGCCCTCCTGGACAGTTCAGAAGTAAAAACCAAGAAGAATGTGTCACCTGTCCCAAGGACTATTACAGTGATTATTTTGGATCCTACAAATGTTCGGTTTGTCCAGAAAGACGATTTACAAACCCTAAAGCCTTTTCACGGGATGCATGTAAACCTAAGTTTTATCAGATACTTATAATCACTCTATGAATGACTTTATCTCAGTTATATTTAGAAATTCTACTGCTGCAAGTGCTTAACTCTGAAATTATTTTATTTTATTTGATGTTTTTTTAAACAGAGGTTTGGTTACTTTTTTACGCTGTTCCTTGTCAATTACCTTTAACTTTTATTATCAGTATTTATTGTTTTGCTCTGACTTTCTTGTTTATTGTTTAAGAATATGTTCATACTTTCTACTGATTTGAATAATATGTTTTCACAATACAGAGGATAAGGTGTAGTGTCAGTAGTTACAATTACAAGTTGTGGCACATAAGACTGCATATTTAGCACCTTATAACTGGAAACCTACAAAAACGCTTTAAAAGAGAAATATTCTTATGTTATGGTTAATAATAAAGTAGAGATAATATTTTAAGAGAAGTGTCAGTGTTTTACAAGGAAACAGAATATACACGAGAATCAGACAACTTAGGACAGTAAGGACCTCTAATCTGTTTTGAACAACTTCATTACCTATTACAATTAATAGAACTGAAAAGAAAATTACACAAATAAAAAACAACAACAATAATGCGATGAAGGTGGGCATACTGTTATATTGTTTAGAGGGTAATAAACAATGATTTGGGCATAGTGTTATATTGTTTAGAATGTAATAAACATTAATGTGAGCTGGCAAACTCTTACAAACTGAAAGTCAACAAACTCCCAGTCACATCTGAAAATCAGGAACTGTTCTCATGAGAAAAATGATTAAAGCAGTGGAATCAGAGTACATCTTCAAAGTCCCTAGTGTAACTACATTGGATGTTTACGTATTTAGTCTTTTTAAAATTGATATTAGGATCTCATATATAGTGGAGAACCTATGTAAAATATAGGAAGTGTGAGTGGTCAATGACCGACCTAATCAGCTAATCAGCGTCTAATAATAATAGTGGTAACCAAACTAAGTACAATCAGTGACGAAGGAAGTAGTTTCAAGGACAACAGTGGACTTCCAGCACTGTTCTGCTGTGATTAAGATTGATCTCAAATATTTTGCACATAGGCGTGTAAGACTGGATAGCACCCCCCACCTCCAAGCTTGTAATAAATACGGACAATAAGGCAAATTTTCAGTTTTCATTCAAGCAGAATTAAAAACAAATAAATATAACCTCATAACTTCATTCGGGAAAAATTGTTCAACCCCCTCTCTGTAAAGCCCCCCCCCCCCATACGCCTTTAATTTTTGCACACAATGAATTTTTATAAATCCCAAAAATGAGTATTTATTTAGATGTATTTATAAAGATCTAACAGCACTTATGTACAGGATGTTTTTTGATACATTTATTTAAAAAAAGAAGCTATGTATCTGATTTAGTAGAAACATCTTCTGTAACGTAAGTTACGACTAGTTATATAACAAATGGTTTCGGTGCTTTATTTTCATTGGTTGCCTTCATGTATTGTTATTTGTAATGGCTTCAAAACTAACTATTTTTCACAAGTTAAATACTACCAAACTAGTACGCAACATTTGAAACATTTTTCTTATCCGTTTTCTTCTTTTTTTTGTAAACAAATAATAATAAAACACTTTATCTGAAAATAGTTATTCGGTAACAATACAAATATTAAACAATGATCTTACTGTTTTCATTTCAGTATCGACAACATCAAAAATGTTTAAGTTTCCATTTGTATTCACTACAGTTGGAATACCACTACTAATACTTTTATTAGGGTAAGAATAATATTTATGTTGGTTTGGTTTGTTTATTGTTATGTAAAGAGGCATCTAATGGGACCGAACTCTTAACTATAGCGTTATCAACCTTCATATTTACAACCAATTGGTTGGGCGGTGTAACATTTCAGAAATATTCCAATCTGTCTAACATTTGTTATCAAGATTTTGAAATTGATTTATTATAAGTAGACTTTGCAACGGTTCTTGCTAGTCTTATACTGATTAAATTTATCTAACGTGTAAGCGGCTTACGACTCAAGAAACGAAGACTTAAAACTATGTAATTAATTTCGAATTTTTTACTGGTACTAACACTAAACAAAATAATTAAATTTAACTGTCAGTGTTAATTTGATTTACTTAATCGCCAATTAACTAATTTAATATAAAACACTTTCTCTTCTATTTCTTCCGTTTTTACCCTAATCTAAATCTAATTTAAAACTGTTCTCCAATAATGAAAGTTTACGATGTTTATTAAAGCGTTTGTTTGTTTGTTTTGGAATTTCGCACAAAGCTACTCGAGGACTATCTGTGCTAGCCGTCCCTAATTTAGCAGTGTAAGACTAGAGGGAAGGCAGCTAGTCATCACCACCTACCGCCAACTCTTGGGCTACTCTTTTACCAACGAATAGTGGGATTGACCGTCACATTATAACGCCCCCACGGCTAGGAGGGCGAGCATGTTTGGCGCGACGGGGATGCGAACCCGTGACCCTCAGATTACGAAGCGCACGCCTTAACGCGCTAGGCCATGCCGGGCCCATTTATTAAAGCGATTAAGAATATTTTCATAAAACGTGTTAATTAGCCAGTGTACTAATATACTACTTTAATGTTATAATGACGTTAACGTTTCATAGATTATATTAAAATTACTGATATTTGTCGCTTAGCTCATGTTACTTTTGATATAAATATATATCTATTAATGCTTATAGCTATAGACACGTTTATCAAAATTAAATTATTTTTTCTTCCAGTATTATAATTTGGAAACGATAGAATAACCTACATAAAGAAAGTAAACCAGTATAAAAAAGTAAACCGGCATAAAGAAAGTAAACCAGCATAAAAAAGTAAACCGGCATAAAGAAAGTAAACGTACATAACGAAAGTAAACCAGCATAAAGAAAGTAAACTACATACAGAAAATAAACCAACATAAAGAAAGTAAACCAGTGTAAAGAAAGTAAACCAGTATAAAGAAAGTAAACCTACAAAAAGGAAAGTAAACCAGCATAAAGAAAGTAAACCGGCATAAAGAAAGTAAACCAGTATAAAGAAAGTAAACCAGCATGAAGAAAGTAAACGTACATAACGAAAGTAAACCAGCATAAAGAAAGTAAACTACATACAGAAAATAAACCAACATAAAGAAAGTAAACCAGTGTAAAGAAAGTAAACCGGCATAAAGAAAGTAAACCAGTATAAAGAAAGTAAACCTACAAAAAGGAAAGTAAACCAGCATAAAGAAAGTAAACCGGCATAAAGAAAGTAAACCAGTATAAAGAAAGTAGACCAGCATGAAGAAAGTAAACCAGCATGAACAACCAAGTTACTGCTACTATGTACCCTTCTTTATTGTTGACATGATTTTACTGGTATTTACCAAAACCAAGTTTTGTGTGTCTGCAGCATTGTTGCCCTTGCAAAAAAATGCAATTAGAAAGCTTTCATGTCCAAAGCACACCACTCTTTCATGCATGTTTTCCATAAACCATACAGTATATGAAGACAGTGCTTTCACAATGCATGTTACAACAGTACAATAGCATATATAATCTTTAAGTATTGCTTCTGGTGGATTGAATGTTATTTATCATTTTATACTAGTAATTGTATTTGTTTCATTCTACAGCTTCTTAACCATATTACTATGTGTAAGGGTCAGAGGGTGTTATCACATTTGTAGATTTACATTCAAAATTTTATTGAACCATTATTTTATGAACATATGTGAATACATGTGGTAGCATGTAATTCAAATGTAATAGTACACAATAATTAATTAATTTAAAAATAAATATTAAAACAAATTCCTAAATATCAAATTTTGTTTGTCATGTACTATACTACATGCTTCTTTATTTAAATTATATTTCTGATGTCCAAAGGCAAAGTTTATACTTTTTCACAAATAGAAATTTAAATTAACAAATTTTGACAAGCTAGAATATAAAATAAAAACCCTCCTTTCCTATCTATTTTCTGAAATATTACTATATTTAGAAAATCAAAAAAGTTAATTCTGTCTATTTCTTTGGTTTTTGGAAATGATTGTTTACACATTCTTACTTTGTTCTATGAAATGTTTATAACCAATTGAAAGCTCAGAATTTTTCCTACATGGTATTTTAGGTTTTAAAAAGTGTCTTCATGGGTAGATCCATTTTTTTTTTTGTTGTAGACTCACAAGGAAAGGTAAGATGAATGATGTTTGAAAAACATTTTTAGACATAAATACACTTTAATTAATAAGAATTATTAATTACACTAGAAATCTGTGGTACTTAAATATAACCTATGATGTTCTTTATATCAATATGTGTATATTAAACAAGAAAAATATTTTACATACTCCAGTTCTAAAATATGACAAGGCTTAGCAAACTGTGGAAAGTGAGTACACATTCATTGAGAAGGAAACATCATTCTTTTTCTGTATTTCTTTACTTAATGTTCTGCGCTCTATGATAAGTAATTGATATTTCAAGATTTATTTGTAGACAGTAATAATAATAATAATATGTATGTATATAAATATACATGTTTTTTTTGTTGTTATTGTTAGTCTCATGAAGAAAGGGTGATGTTCAAAAGCTTTTTTTTAGACCAGATACAGTGTACCTAATAAAAATGATTAATTACAATGGAATTTTGTAGTATGGATAAAACAACTTGTGATTTTGTATTATTTCAAAATGGTTACTTAAAAAAACATAATTTTTTACATACTCCTTTTGGAAGTTTGAAACTAAGGTGGTGAAAATACATATTCAGTTAACACATGTCTACTGAATGGCTTAATATCATAACATTCATTTCAACTTCTATGACTCAATGATGAAAGCTGGATAAGAAAAATTTACTTACCACAAAATTTTTCATTAAACGTTTTCTTCAAAACACTAATTTCAAATCAGGTGGTTAAGGCACTCAATTCATAACCCGTGGGTTGCGGGTTTGAATCCTCGTCACAACAAACATGCTGACCATTTCAACTGTGGGGATGTTAAATGTGATGGTCAATCCCACCATTCACTGGTAAAAGAGAAGCCCAAGAGTTGGTGGTGGGTGGTGATGACTAATTGCCTTCCCTCTAGTCTTACATTGCTAAATTAGGGAAGTCTAGCACAAATAGCCCTCGTAAAGCTTTGCTTGAAATTCAAAACAAATGAGTTTAGTTTCAAATTGTAAATTATAATTCAAATTTTAGTACAATACATTAGTTAAATAAGTGGGGTGCCTGGCCACTGGTTTTTGTGTGTTACAAGTTATTGTATCTCTAAGATTTTCTGCTAATAACCGATTTAAGTCTCTTAAGTATAATTTTTCCGAACATCAGCAAATATACTGTTTGGTTAGCGATACCTGGAGAGGGCATTGCTCGAAACGTTGTATAGACAAGAGTATATGTTAATATACATATACATATCTGAAGTGAATTTATTGACGGTTTTACCTTCGACATTTTTCTTTTATGTCTTTCAACAACCACTACGCGTAATTTCCTACGCAGTTTTATGAAACCTAATTTAGACTTAACATTCTTAAATCTATGAATACTCTTAATCTGTTAGTCACCACCACCAAATTGTCTATATCTTTTGATGCACAAGCATACGTATGGACGTATAAGAAAATTGTCAAATCTCAATCACTGTGTCCATAAAGTTTCAAGATGTAGTTGGATGTTGAACGATGCTATAGAATTGAACATCGCACAACACATTAATTATAAAGAACAAGTCTACTTGTTTACGATACTTTGCCAGCTTTCAGTTGTAACCTGTAACATTTAAAGTATTATGCGACACGTATAAATCGAGTTTCAGAACACACTTATTTTTCATCGTACCGCCCTACTGACGAATTCTGGTATTGAATGAAAGGACTCTGGGGTTATAGACTTGTGGGAGTCAAATGGCATATTTACGCATCCATAGTTTACGTGATATTTATATTTACCACAACACTTTATTGAAGACATAAACCGGATTTATTGCCCTCTGTCATACAGTCTAACCATGGGACTATAACTACTTATAAACCAACAGAAATGGTATGATAAATAATGGACTTTCTTTCGATCTGTTCCGACTTTAACTAATAGAATGCTGAGGCGTGAAATGTACATAGAAAGACTTTAAATGGAATAAAAGTCTTTTTCTCCTTCTTTTTCTGGATAAAAAACTTGTTTGCAGCTCAAAGGAGTGTAATTACAGAAATACATATACAGGTCATGGCTCCTATTTATCAAGTGACTTGAAGTTAATCTTAAATCCCGTCTGTCATTCTGTTGAAACATGAAAATGAAACATAAATTAGTATATACCATTTCATTTAGCTCCACCAAGTTTTCTCCATAAGCTTCACATAATTTTTCATACTGTTGTTTCTGCAAAGTTAACCTGATAATTAGAGCAAAGTTGGCTCGTAAATTGCGGAATCAAAGCCGTTGCCAAACGTACTCGTTACCCTTAGCAGTGAGGCGTTATAAAACGACAGTCAGTATCACTATTTGTTCGTAAATCAGAGTGTCAGTAATTGTGTTGTCTTCCGTGTCAAATACTTTGGCTCAAAATTCAACAAACAATCTACCAAAACCTTAAAGGTATTATTCATTACAACGTAAAATTTGTTTCTGTCAGTTGGAATTCATTAATATATCGGGCCCGGCATGGCCAAGCGTGTTAAGGTGTGCGACTAGTAATGTGAGGGTCGCGGGTTCGCATCCCCGTCGCGCCAAACATGCTCGCCCTTTCAGCCGTGGGGGCGTTATAATGTGACGGTCAATCCCACTAGTCGTTGGCAAAAGAGTAGCCCAAGAGTTGGCAGTGGGTGGTGATGACTAGCTGCCTTCCCTCTAGTCTTACAGTGCTAAATTAGGGACGGCTAGCACAGATAGCCCTCGAGTACCTTTGTGCGAAATTCAATAAACAATAGAATATGCTTACCGTAAAATAACCTTTTTTATGGAATAATATTTCCAATACGTTTTAGTAATTAGAGTTTCGGACTTATAATCTTAAGAACTTTGGTGTGCCGCATCTTTAGCTACAAGTACGTTATAAGAGTGATATTTTATCATGAAATTTGGTTAACAGTCGCTGATGACTGGTTGCCCCTTCCACTATGTCTGGATCTATTTTGTCTTTCTAATTTTTTTATCTCTAGGTGTGAAAACATCTTTCCGATAGGCTTAATATCGGCCTGTCCTATAAGAAGACTAAAGTTCTGACCAAGGGCCAATTAAAGTTTAGTTCTTTAATTCATTAATATATTCTATACTCTATTATCTTAAATAATTTCACAATCAACTTCTCGATTGTTGTTGTTTGGAATTAAGCACAAAGCTACACAATGGGCTATCTGTGCTCTGCCCACCACGGGTATCGAAACCCGGATTTTAGCGTGCAAGTCCGCACACATACCGCTGAGCCACTGGGGGGCTCAACTTCTCGAATTAAGTAGCAAATATTTGGCTTTGACATTATGACATATTTTACTATAGAACCATAACCACACTTAAATTTGTGTTTCGGAAAGACGTTAGGAAACCATTTTTACCATTCTTCGCACTGTTGAGGTTTGTTGTGTTTTAAAGGCGAGATACAAAACCACATGTTTGTTTCTGAATTTTGCACCTACCTACACGAGAGCTACCTGCGCTAGCCGTCCCTAATTTAGCAGTGTAAACATACATGAAAGACAATTAGTCATTATCACTCACAGCCAACTCTTGGGCTACTTTTACCAACGAATAGTTAAATTTGGTGTAACATAACATCTCCATGGCTGAAAGGGTGAACAAATCTGGTGTGATGGGGATTAGAACCCGCGACCCTCAGATTATGTATCGACTGCCCTTACCACTTGGCCGTCCCTGGCCGACGTCGAGTTTTCCCCATTAAATATAATTTTTTATCAATTGAATTTGATAAGTCAAAAAACAGGAAAGTTATTGATGAGTTATAAACCTTCAAAACATTGATCTCGTAGTGGCACATGAACAAAGCACTGTTACAAAATTATATAACGAATGGTGTTACAAATAAAAACAGGAAAGTTATCAAAGAACGTAAAATTCAGAAACAATGATCAAGTTGTGACACCCGAACAGGACATTGTTACCGTTACTCAACAGAAGGATGACGCGGCACACACTTTAACACAAGCACATTATTGAGGCACAAAATTCTGTTCATCACTCCATCATTTTAAATTTGCTTGATTAGGTTACTAATCGTTACTTTGGTTAACTTACTGAGATTTTAATTTACCAACAAATTTATCAATTCAATACATATTTTCTTATACACAATGAAAAGTATATCATGCTTGTGTTTTATACGACAGTGTTATAATATATATTAGTATAGATATTTGGATATTACTATCAAATGTTAGCACTATTTCTCTATATCTATGCCCATTTTAGGTATCTCAGCCTACATATATGAAAACAACTCCCTTGTATACGGCTGTACTATAGCGGGAAAAAATATATAACAGAGGAATCTACGGATCGTGTTTAGCAACATATTACGATTCAACATTGACCTTCCAGTAATCAATCTTAAACTCTTAGCTTCTATACACATAGTCGTGCATTATGAGAAAAAAATGTAACAAATAAAATAGGTAAACTTGTTCAGTATCACAGAATGAGTACACCAGGTTCACACTAAGAACAGGGTTTTATGTTCATTTATCATAACTTTTCCGTGATGGAGACGTCGGTATTTTTAGTGTGTTTTTTTTTTCATTTTCTTTCACAGCGCTAAGCTACAAATTGTTTTATCTGCATTCTGTCCACTGTGAGAAACCGAACCCCGCATTTAAGTGTTGTAAGGGCGTAAACTTGCTGTTGATTCACTGGAGACTTTTTGTCTTAACACGTTGTTATAAGTAACTTTTGGTTAACTTCAGGTATTGAATTCCACGTCGCAAAAGGTATATATATTTATAATACAGCTTAAATTGTTCGGTAGCATATTACAGCCATCCTAGTCCCAAGGTACATACTGACACTAGGGTTACACCAAGTCTCAATTAATGGGTAACTAAACTATCCACGACGATTTTTGGTACGCAAAAGCAAATTTTTTCACAATACTTTGCGCAATTATGTAAAATAAAATGAAACTGGTTTACTGTGGCCAAGTTTAGTTATTTTTATTTTATGTTCATAAGTCGGATGTAGGCCTGACATGGTCTGGTAATTATAGCGCTCAATTCGAGATATGTGGGTTGCACTACTCGTCACTTAACATGTTCGTCCTGTCAGCGTTGGAAGCATTCTAACATTACGGTACATCTCATAATTCGGTGATAAAAAAGTAGCCCAAGAGTTGACGGTGAGTAACGCTGACAAGCTACCTTTCATTTAAACTTTCTCTAGTAAAATAGGGACGGCTACCTGGAGAGCAGATGGGTGCCCAAGAATCACCGATGGTACATTGGCTTCTAAGGTGCCCCAACGATTGTAAGAAGTCCCGAAACTCACGCTGTAACACGCAAAGTGTCGGATATTAACAAAATATGTCATTTATTCTCTTATGTAACATATGCAAATTTTCTTGAAAATTGTACAGTGACAATTTTTTTCCAATGCCAACCCAATAAAAAGGCTCTATCTTTACTATTTAATATTACAAGGGAACTTTTATTGTACATGTTTTTTATGTAGTTGTGCCGTTGAATTTGAAATTACTTCTAAGCAGGTTTTAACAGTTTCAGCAAACTATAACGTTTTAGGTATGTGGTGAACAGGTGGTTTGTAGTAACTGAATCATAAAGAAATATTATTTTTTAAATAGTTCTCTGAAGTTTTCTTGTTCAGAAGTTATGTTAACCAACAAAATTAAATGAAATACGAACTTATTTTCATCGTTGAAAAATTCAACATTTATATGATTACACTCACTTGTTCTCAAACACTGTTGCATTGGATTTTATGTTTTTGCGAATATCTTATTGGTTTTAGTTTGTTTCACCATCGACTTGAAGGAGTGTATGGCGTTTCAAGTGAATTTGTTGGTTGACGGAAAAGTACCAGGAGACGTCACTTTGAAATGTCTGATATTTTTCTCTTTTGTCGCCTCAGTGGCGTAACACGTGTATATAGCACTGTGTAGTAATACATCGATGTAATATATAATCCGGGTTCAGTGGAAATGTAAAATATGTTTTATCTTACAACAACTTCGTTATTCAAGAACTAGGTGCTATTCATAAAGTAATATCTCACGTTATTACAACTACAACTAGCTCTATGTCTTTACAACCTGAACCAATGTTACATCTTTGGCTTTTACGTCCTTAGAAGTTGAACATTACATAAGGTGTTTTTTTTTTCTTTCTGTATAACCACGACGAACCTTTACATCCCAACATATTGGACAGTAATCACACCTACGGTTTTAGTTCATTAGTCCTTACAATAACAAACAATTTTTAAGTACTTAAAAGTAAAACTAGTCCGTATGGTCTTACACTACAATTATAGCTTTTATCGCCTTACAAGTACAAGTAGTTTATACATTCTTACGACTACAGCTACAGCTTTTATCTTCTTAGAACTACAACTAGTTTTTTATCTCTTTAGAGCTAGAAATAAACCTTACATCGTTACAATTATAGGTACATCTTACGTCCTTACAACCACAACTAGACCATACATGTTCACATCTGCAACTTGCCCTTCTGCTCCAGCTCCAACTCAACCTTACGTCCTTAAATCTGGAACTAGCTTTCATCTCTCCTTAACTGCAACTAAACTTTGCGTCTTTAAATCTATATCTAGCTTCTACACTAGATCTTTACGTCTTTTCATCTACAAAATAATATTTATTTAATAATAGTAAAACCTATTGTTAAGGCACTGAATTATTTTTTCGAATATACTATGACCAACTGGTGAAATTTAAAATTCATCTTTAGAACTGATCGTGATTATCTATAAACACTGAAAAAAAAAAAACAAAGAAGTAAAAGAAATAATTTTGTTGAATATAGTTTAGGTCTTTTAAGAAAACCAAACACCATGTATTGCTGCCATGTTTCTATAACATTGAAACTCTATGTTTTTAATTTATTTTGTCGTGGTTTTCCACTGATGTGAATAGTGCAGTTACATAGCTGACAACCATGGTTCTAATATATGTTCCTATAAAGGGTCAAAACAACACAAATACAAAAGTTACCTCACCGTCAACCTTACTTACTTTGGTAAAGTTTATTTTCTACACTTTGATATTCATGTTTTCACACAGAATGTTCACCATCATAAACTAGCAGATTATAGATATTATATATTTTATAATAAACTAAGCCCTAATTACACACACACACACATATATATATAATATAACTACATTTTTCATAAGTGATAAATAATGCATTTTAATGTATGTACATTGAATTTTCATACGGGAGTAGTTACCTTAAATACCTAAAAAGTGACAACAATGACATGTCGCTTTCATTCATGACCTATGCGCTGTTTTACATATCTACGTAATTATAGTTTTAATGAGAGAATAAAACCAAGCCTTAATCACAGACACACGACGGATAGTGATAAAAGGAATATCGTATCAACAGTTCCTGTATTTTTATGCACTGTTTATTGGCGAACAAATGACGTGTTTGAATGTACTGGAAACCACTTACTGATAAACCAACCGCTGATTAGTACAATCAGAAAATAAAAGTTCCTGTTTGAGATAAAATGAACTTAACGGGAAAATATGTTAAAGGAGTAGAGAGAATTATTTAGTTAAGTCTAGAGTTCCTTTTGTATGTTTGAAACTTTATAAAAAAATCATAAAACTGAAATAAATCTTAAACTCATGTCAATCACTATCTTGAGGTCGAATATTCATTATTGAAGAACAAAAAGCGCGATAACAGTGACTGACAGACTCCAGAAACTGTTAAAACAATGCATCAAAATCCCGTGACGTCTATCACACACATATACATATGTATAATTCAACAACATTTTTCTAGAAATGAGAAATATTTAACTTTAAGATATGTATATTGAATTACACTATGTAACACAACTTTTGTTCCTGGATAGTATCTGTTATTTATTAATTGCTTATGTTGTAAAAGTACAGAAAATGGCTATTATGCCCTTCATACTTTGCTTTTGTGACTTGGATAATGAAATTTAGAAATTAACCTATTTTCTACGTAAAACAGGCAAATTTGCACATTTTAATTAAATAAGGTCTGAATAAAAAAACATATAAATCAATATTTACATGTACTTATACTTAAGTTATACAAAAGTGTTTAGAAGTGAGTAGTTTTTCCAAATATGCGATTGTAATGTAAATCACTTTCACGTGTCAGAACCAAATATAGTCTACTGTCATGTTGTCATTATACGCTCCTTGACAGCTGCGTTCAAAATCCCGTATGTCTTGATGGAAGCGGTCGCATTGCTCCTCTGAGTGTGCTCCCATGTTCTCCTTGAATTTATCAAGATGAGCATCAAGGATATGGTCTTTAAGGACGTCCTGCAGCCAATTTTGCTTTAGTTCTTCACCACAGCCTTAACGAATTCCACATAATTTTCGGCCTTGTGATTGCCCAAGAAGCCCCGAACCACTGCGACAAAGCTAATTCAAGTTTTTTTTTCCAACTAAACTTCTTGTGAAATTCTGTGCACTCCAGGGTCTTTTTTATTTGTGATCCAACGAGAACACCAGATTTGACCTTTGCCTCAGTCAGCTTAGGGAAGAAGTCTCGAAGGTACTTGAAGGCTGAAGACTCCTTATCAAGAGTTGTGACAAATTGTTTCATTAGACCCAATTTTATGTGCAATGGTGCGAGTAACACCTTCTGGAGGTCCACTAGTGTCTCACACTTGACATTGTGCCTCCCCACAGAAACTCGATCTGTTGTGACCAGTGCTTCCTGTTGTAGTGCGCTGCGGTGTCCCTGCTGTTCCAAAGGCAAAGATAACAGAAAAAACTGGGTACAGCGTCCTTGGAGACCCATTAGGAATGCCACCATTTTGAAGGAAGAAGCTTCCTTTGACTTATGACTTGCACACTTTCATTCTTGAAAATCCTTATAGGTTCTACAACATTCTAGAAAGTTCTTGAAACTTCTTGTAAGTCCGAGAAAATTCTCTATCAGCTACTCAGTACTGAAGCTACCTGGAATGTTGTCGAAAATGGGTAAATTTGAAAATTTCATTACCCCGGTCACGAAAGCAAAGTTTGAAGAGAAAAATAGGTCTTTTTCATTATATGAATATATAAGGTGATAAATAACACTATGGAATATTTTTTTATTATTTTTTCTTGTTTCTTGGCAGAAAGTGCTATTTCCCAGAACATTCATATAATGTTCACAATCGGAGTTTCAAAAAGTGCAATATATTCCATGTTTGTAAAAAAATTAATAATTATAGTGACAAATATTACCCTTTATTCAAAAAATGATTATAGCTGTCTTATAACTTTGTCGCTAGAGAAGGGCATTTGTAAATATTTCGTGGATGTATGACAAATGGAATATTACTGACCCGTGTTTCTGGTTTTCTGTGACAAGTAAGTGATAGCACGAACGTAAGCAAACGTCGTATTTGCCCGGAAATGATTCGTCAAATGAATTGACTCATTCAGGAAAGGAGGTTTGACTAGATTACAGACGCGTCCCTCATTATTTTTTTATTTAATTAAAGTTTATGAGAAAAGCACATTTTACAGAAAACAAAGAAAAGAAATATAAGGCAAAAAACAATTTGTTTCTTTGTCTTCTGTGCTCTACTAACTATAGTATTGAATCCCGATATTTATCGTTATAATTTTAAAACTTACCTTTAAGCCGTTGGGGACTTGAATATGTATCGTTCCTAAACAACAAATGTATCATCTGATTATGGGGTCAACTGTAGTGCTTATGTTGAATGCTTACTATTCATGTTGATTTATTAGAAAGGCTTATTTTTTTGACAGCTTCGATGATATAACAGCAAAATAGTTTAATTCAGAAGTTTAGAACATTGAGTTGAAGGGGAAAGTATTAGCTTGTAAACTAGTTTCCAACAAAGCTTTACGTTATGTTTTTTATACTAAATTAGCCTCCATCCGTTGAGACAGTGGTAAGTCTTCATATTTCCAATCCTAAAATCAGGCGTTCGATTCTCCTCGGTGGCCTCAGCAGATAGCCCAATGTGGCTTCGCTATAAAAAAAACTCATGTTAAATTAGACTCGAAGTCGGTCTAATATTACCTGCGTTATAGAATTACTTTTTCTACTTCCTGACCTACAATATAACAAAAAGGCTGAAGAGTGCTATTTAAGTCTCTTTTAGAATGCACACGTACTTTTGTTCACGATAACATTTTATTTTTCTGTGTAGTTTTTACTAAAACTATAATGATTGAAAAATAACTTCGATACGGATGAACAGAGTGAAGAGTAAGCATATTTTAGATTTACAGAAAAATTCATATAAATTAAATTCTATAACTTTCATTAATCGTAATTCAACAATGTTTTCCCATCATTTTTGACTGGGTTCTATACAAGTGTAATATGTGATATTTAATATGTAACACAGCTTATCAATTGAAAAGGCTGAAAAGTTCGCTTAGTATATTTCCTTTAAATCAAATTGAACTGGGTTTCAGAACTAGAACTGTGTTAAGTAGTAAGGGCTCCACTTCAGCATCAAAAGGATGCTGTTGTAGTGATGGGAGGGAGAAAGAGTAATGTCAATAAAGATGATTCAGGCATAGTTCCATGTTTACTACCAGAGGGAGCAGCGTGCACATGTATGTCGTCTTTGAAGATGAGAAGGTCATAGTTCCAAGTTGTACTACCAAAGGGCACTTTTCTGGACCGCCATGATAGGCTGCTATAATGAATGAATACATAATAGTATCATAAAGTAGTAAACATGTTTATAGCCAGCTATGACTCATACAATGCATGTATTATCATGTTTATAATTAATAACGCATTAATTAATAAACTCCTCCTAAAAGGATGCTTAACACTAATTAATTAAATAATTTATAATGAATTATTAAATCAATTGTACTTAAATTATATAATTAATTTGTCATAAAAGGATGCTTATCATTAAATTTATAATATTTGTTACTGTATAAATAGTCCTAAAAAGACAATATATTAATTAAAACTTACTTTGTCAGATGATTAAAATTTTGAATACTAAATTATTACATCTCCTGCCCTGAAAGGCCTATTTCATACTCAATCTGATACATACAATACATAACCATACATTTAAATTGCCTAGAAAGAGGGATATAAGGAATTAACAAAACTTATACTTTTATTAATTTAACTTTGTACGAGAATTTACATCGTCAATAAAACATTATCATGCAATAACTTTTACTAATTTGACTTTATTTAGTAAAATAATTTACACATATTATTGTCTTTTATGTTTTACAAAAGTGGACTCTCACATATCTACATATTCAATTACTATTATTTTGACCACTGTGTTTAGGATTACACAAGCCTCTAATGTCTGGATTGAATTTTTCTGGAAGCTATTATTTGTAATAAAAGTAACAGGTGAGTGACTTACTACTTATTCTTCCATTTTCTACATAACCATTGACACCTCTAAGCCCACAAAATCTTTTGAAAGTATGGAATGCATTTATAACCTACTCATAACTTCTTTTAGACAATATTCTGCAGGATACTTGATGTTTCACAAATCACACATATCCAATTATCGCCCAACAGCTAAATATAATAAATGAATGACTTAATGACTACTATTATCTAATACACTAAAACTTTGAGGCTGTCTAATGCATACAATCTGGACACGGACTTTTAAGAATTACAAAGGTCAGACACAAGGCTAACAAAATGATGTCAGTTTAAAATTACTTCACACGTTAGAAAAAAGGATTGTGACAGTACTTTGGAATAACAATATCACCAGCCCATAAAAACCAAATTACTAAGCACGACTCTTTCAAGATGATAGGGCAGTTTTGACTTAACCATGTAATTTGTGCTCATTACAATGTACTGTAAACTAAAACATTAGATATGAGGTCAATGATACACTTGAAGGGAAAACCATATGGCTATTTTGTTATACTACATAGTTAGACCATAAACCAAGTGATTAAAGTTTTGAAATTAATTCAGTGTTTGTGACAAAAACATCAGTTACTATGGCGATTTTACGGTAATAAACTCCAATTATTATTCACTTCACACACGCAATAAAAGTTTTCATTATTTTAGAAATTATACAAAACATTTGAAAAGTACATCACATTATTTAAGTTTAAAATTGATATCCATTATATAAATCAAGATTTTAAAGTATCACACACACATATTCAAAAATTAGGAATATTTAAATGTTTACTTATATGGTGATGTAAATAAAACAAGCCTATCAAATGTAAATAGAAGGAAACCTATTGATTACAAATAATGTATATCAACCTAAAAATATAGATGTTGATGACTTGTGTACGATAATGTCGGGCCCAATGGAATCTAGAAGAAACAGTTAAAACTTGCTCATTCGGAGAACATTATAAATTCAGTCCATTAATTAGTAGCACGAAAGAACAACAATCGACGAAAGTGTTGATATAGAGTTAGAAAAATCACCATTACTGACGTACCAATGAAACTGTTTTTAAGATGTTTCTAAGCAAATATGACTTCAAAATTATGACAAGCTCCGGTATCAACTGTCGAATGGCAATATTCTAAAGTTTACACCGTTCATTTGTACCTTCATTTGATTTTCTTATCATGACTTATAGGTACGTTGTGAAAATAATATTTGTAAAGTTTTTACTGTAATATTTTTTATCAATGGATAATTAACACATTTGAGCCGCCCCCCAGTTGCTCAGCGGTATGTCTGCGGATTTACAACTCTACAAACTGGGTTTCGATACCCGTGGTGGGCAGAGCACAGATAGCCTATTGTGTAGCTTTGTGCTTAATTCAACAACAACATTTGAGTCATTCGTTTGTCGAGTGTCTCTAATGTTAGATTATTTTGTTATTCATATTAATTGCCAATCACAAATGTTTTAGTTCCATATAGCAAAAACAAATGCTTGTACACTGGTGTTCTAGAAATGATGTTAACAGTGAGTCCAATATTAACACATCTGTTTTACAAAGGTTTAACATCAAATACATACACTCGTAAATGTTGATAATGAACACAGAAGAATGTAATCTGTTGTATCAATACTTAACACCAGTAACATACACTTATGTGTGTAAATAATAAGTAGAATACTAACTAATCTGTTGTACTGACGTTTTATATCAGTCACATACACTTTTATATGTTAATAATGAACACAATACTAACTGATCTGTTGTACTGACGTTTTATATCAGTCACATACACTTTTATATGTTAATAATGAACACAATACTAACTCTAGAGAGTCATTTTAATTGTAAATTTGCCCCGGCATGGCCAAGCGTATTATGGCGTTCGACTCGTAATCCGAGGGTCGAGGGTTCGAATCCTGGTCGCACCAAACATGCTCGCCTTTTCAGTCGTTGGTACGTTATTATGTGACGGTAAATCCCACTATTCGTTGATGAAAGAGTAGTCCAAGAGTTGGCGGTGGGTGGTGATGACTAGCTGCCTTCCCTTTAGTTTTACACTGCTAAATTAGGGACGGCTAGTGCAAATAGCCCTCGAGTAGTTTTGCGCAAAATTAAAAAAAAACAATTGTAAATTTAGTTTTTTTACATATAAATATATATGTAGAACGAATTAGCTTTCATCATGCAGTACATGATGATTAATCTGAGCAAAAACATAAACTTCTAAATAGTAGTTCAGTGAATATGATTTTATTTCGTAATGTTAACCTCACTCCTTGTGTAACTTATTGCAGTCTGTTTACAAAAGTATTTTGGAGTCGGACAGGACAACTTTTGAAGAACTAATACAACTTCTTCTACATTGGCCCTCCGCCAGTACAGCGGTATGTCTCCGGATTTACAATACTGAAATTAGGGGTTCAATTCCCCTCGGTGAGCTGAGCAGATAGCTCTATGTGGCTTTACTATAAGAAAAACACACAAACTCTTCTACATTGTTCTCCCTCTCTGTACGAGCAAACACTGTAAGATATCTTCCATGCTTTTTTATATCTACAATTGTTTAAGGTTTATATTTTTATAAAATCCTCAATATGGATGAAATGTGTCATCTGCGTTAGTTAACCCTAACGCTATATATAATTTATGCTCACTGACCCTAACCTTTTATGCTAGCTGATGCTATGTCATGATGCATGCTGACATCTATACGGCTCCCAGTGGTTCAGCAATAAGTCTGAAGGCTCACAATGCTAAACACCGAGTTTCCGTACTTTGGAAATGGACACGGCTCAGATTGTCCATTGCGTAGCATTGTGCTTAATTCCAAACAAATTTAATCATTCATATTGAAACAAATTGTAGCTTTCTACTTACTGATCAGTTTTTAAATTATGATCACTAGAATATGCTTACCATAAAATAACCTTTTTATATTTAATATTTCATATACGTTTTAGTAATTAGAGTTTTGGACTGATAATCTGAAGGACTTTGATGTGCCGCATCTTTAGCTACGAGTAAGTTATAAGAGTGATATTTTATCATGAAATTTGGTTAACAGTCGCTGATCACTGGTTGCTCCTTCCGCTAAGTCTGTCGGTATTAGTTCAACTTACGAATTAGTTTTTCTCGAACTTGTAGCATCTAATTTATCTTTCTTATTTCTTTATTTTTAAGTGTGAAAACATCTTAGTAAACCTTTCCGGTAGGCTTAATATCGGCCTGTCCAATAAGAAGACTGAAGTTCTGACCAAGAGCCAATTAGAGTTTAGTTCTTTAATTAAACCACTGGTCAGATTAGAAAACGTCTTTCAAAACTAAATAACGATGTATACCAAAAACAAGAAGGAATCCTCAACAACCGCCAAACATTTTCTTCTTTCAGACAAGTGCAGAGTAAATTTATCTTTGAAACTTTTTCTTTTCGTTTTTATGTTATTTATACTAGTGTAAAAACCCGTTCAAAATGAGAGGAAGCACTGAAAATGAAATTTATTTTATATCAAACTAGCAATGCTCAAAAGAATGAATAGTATATATATATATATAAAATTACCTTTCCCAAGAATATGTTACATGTTGTTCTTGAATGTACGACATATAAATAAGCTAACATAATACATATTGACGAGATCCGGCACGGCCAGGTGGGTTAAGGCGTTCGACTCGTAATCTAAAGGTCGCGTGTTCAAATTCCCATCACACAAACATGCTCGCCCTTTCAGCCATAGGGACGTTATAATGTGACCGTCAATCCCACTCTTCACAAAGGTAGCTTTTGTATTTTCAAATAAACATAATATCAGAAGGAAAATATTTATTAATATTAAGTCTTAGCGTATACAAGGGCCGGGCATGGCCAGCTGGTGAAGGCGCTTGACTCGTAAACATGCCACTCTTTCAGCCGTGGGGGCGTTATTATATGATAGTTACTCACTCTATTTCTTGGTAAAAGAGTAGCCAAATAGTTGGCGGCGGGTGGTGATGACTAGCTGCCTTTCCTCTAGTCTTACACTGCTAAATTGGGGACGGCTAACACAGATAGCTCTCGAGTAGCTTTGGGCAAAATTCAGAAACCAAAAAACCAATCATATTACTTGTGTGTAAATCCTACATGAAAGTTTATAAAATTTTGATTTTCTTCTCTTGAGAAATTTGAAAATAGTGTAAAATGCATCAGTTCTTCTTTCTTAAAGAAATGTTTATCATCGATAGAAAATTTACCTCTAAACTTCCATGTGTCTTACTTTTCTTGTTGCACTGAACAACGGTTGTATTAATCCATCTAAAATATCTAGTGATTTGATTCATACTATAACCCAACCTTAATATTGACCGAATAATAGTTTCACGATTAGTTATTTCACCATAATATTATATTATATTTTATTCATTACCACAACTCATTAAATCAGTCAGATAATAATATTTATTTACATTACTAACCGTATTTAAAATTAGATGACGTCAATATAATATACTACATAATTCGAACATGATGAATGTTTCTCAAAGCAATAATACTGTCATCAAACAGTTACTTCGTTATCATAATCCTATATCACAAGATATATTACCTAATATATTACTAAATCCAATACACTCGAATAGCGTTGTACATCAGCAGATATCCTGCTGTGCCACTGGAGAATGTAAAGTTCATTTTGTATATCCTCGTCCTGTTTGTCAGTTTATCCTTCAT
>NC_134833.1:0-56287 GCF_004210375.1 Tachypleus tridentatus | reverse complement strand
TGCCTTTCCTCTAGTCTTACACTGCTAAATTAGGGACGGCTAGTACAGACAGCCCTCGTGTAGCTTTGTATGAAATTCAAAGCATACATTTGTACGCAGAAACCACGAATATTACACAATCAATATCTCTAATAATTAATTATTTAAAAAAAAAAGTTTAATAAATGGTTGTACGTTTATAGCAAATTTTACTGAAATAATTATAAACTTGAATTTATTGGTTGTTTCATTTCTATCTCAGGACGGCTGGTGTGGGTATTAACACTTTTACTAACAAAGCACAGAACAGCGTTTTGACCTTCTCATGTCATCTTCGGGTTAGCTGAAGCATGAAACAGTTATTGATAACTAAATATGTTTAAGAAGACCTGAAATACATCTTTACTTCAAGTGAGTTTATCATCATCACTAATAACTTTACCACTGTTCTTTCATTTTTTTACTTAAAATTCGAATTATCGCATGTTAATACAGTTTAAAAAAATTAAAACTATAACGGATTTAATTAGTTTTGTGTTTACATTTTCTGTTTGTTTTCAAATATGCACATCGGTGGCTCAGTGGTAAATTTCAGGGTTTATAATGCCCAAAATCGGATTTTGATTCAGAGTGTGGGTTATTACAGATAACCAATTTTCAATCTTTATGCTAACAATAAGAAACATATTTTAAACAAATTACAGGTGCTTCTATTGGTGCTAAATAATACTGTAGACTTGCATCTTTATTTGTATGAAAGCTGGTTTATAACAAAACCCTTAAACTCATAATCACCTACTATGGTGAAGAGGTACGCTGAGTTTTTAGTATGTTTGAATATTTGTAATAGACCATTAATAATTGTTCTACTTCAATGTAGCCTGCTGAACTGGACATAGAAATACATCTTTGAAATCATTATAAAGATTGAACATTTTTTACCCATATGTATTAACTTGCTCCACCTAATAATAGTCGTTCATCTTTAAGGACATACGGTAATAAATATTTAATGCACCGGTCTGTGATTCTGAGGATTTAGTTGCTGCAAAACCTTAGTCCTCACTTTGGAGTCGTGGGTATGTTACAGGAATGGCTATGAAATCCCATTGTTCAATCAGATAAGAGTAGAGCGAGAGTTGAGAGCGGATACTGTTATCTTGCTGATTTCTTATGACTCTGAAAGTTAAAATTTAAAGACGGCTATTCACAGCTAGCCCTTGTGTACCTTTGCACGAAATTATAAACCAAACTAGCCAAAAAAATTAATTTTGTATGGAAATCTTATAATGTTTATTTTTTTTAGATTCTACAGGAGTTGTACTAGATTGCAATGTTATTGATCTAATAGTATAATGTCTCTATGTCGTAGCTTTTACAGGATTTGTACCAAATTAGGATATTTTGTTTTAATCTTATGATCAGTGCTGACATAACTGGTACACAGGTGAGAATGGGTTAAAATAATTAATGTGTACTTTTGAGATGTGAGACAGGAGCAAAAGCGTGCCATTATAACCGAAGTTTTCTAGTAGTAGGTTTATAACCCATTTTATTTGTAGGTGGCATATATAAAGTTTTGTAGTATGTTCATAACCCATTTTATTTGTAGGTGGCATATATAAAGTTTTGTAGTATGTTCATAACCCATTTCTTGTAGGTAGCATATATAAAGTTTTGTAGTATGTTCATAACCCATTTCTTGTAGGTAGCATATATAAAGTTTTGTAGTATGTTCATAACCCATTTCTTGTAGGTAGCATATATAAAGTTTTGTAGTATGTTCATAACCCATTTCTTGTAGGTAGCATATATAAAGTTTTGTAGTATGTTCATAACCCATTTCTTGTAGGTAGCATATATAAAGTTTTGTAGTATGTTCATAACCCATTTCTTGTTGGTAGCGTATATAAAGTTTTGTAGTATGTTCATAACCCATTTTAGTTGTAGGTATATATAAAGTTTTGTAGTATGTTCATAACCCATTTCTTGTAGGTAGCATATATAAAGTTTTGTAGTATGTTCATAACCCATTTCTTGTAGGTAGCATATATAAAGTTTTGTAGTATGTTCATAACCCATTTCTTGTAGGTAGCATATATAAAGTTTTGTAGTATGTTCATAACCCATTTTTGTTGGTAGCGTATATAAAGTTTTGTAGTATGTTCATAACCCATTTCTTGTAGGTAGCATATATAAAGTTTTGTAGTATGTTCATAACCCATTTCTTGTGGGTAGCATATATAAAACTCAGTTATTAACTTACTGCGCTAGTTACAAAGACAATCTGAATAATTACTTAATAAACAATAAGAACAATTTTAGATCTTTTATCTATTTGTATTATTAGTTTAGTTGTTGTTAATTCATCATATTTACTTTAGCATGAAACACTTATTAACAATTTATCCAGTCTAATGAAGTATGAGAAAGTTATTGATAACTAAATTTGTTTAATCAAGCATGAAACATTTATTGATAACTAAATCTGTTTTGTCAAGCAAGAAACAGTTGTTGTTAACTAAATCTATTAATCAAAATCGAAACACTTGTTGGTAACTCATCTTGTATAATGAAATACGAAAAACTTACTAATAGCTCATCCTGTCTAATCAGGTATGAAACAGTTATTAACTTGCCATTTCATCCAATTAATTATGAAACAATTATGATACCTCAGTTTTCCTAATCAAGTACGAAAAAGTTATTGATATCTCATTCTCTCTAATCAAGTATGAAACAGACTAACAGTTCATCCTTTCTAATCAAGTATGAATAATATTGTTTGTTTGTTTTGAAGTTAAGCACAAAGCAACACAATGGGCTGTCTGTGCTCTGGTCACCACTGGTACTGAAATCCAGATTCTAGTGTTGTATATTCGCAGCCATACTGCTGTACCACTTGAGGGAAATTAATAGTAATTCATCCTTTGTTATCAAGTACAAAATAATTAATAATAATCATCCAATCTAGTGATGTACGAAATGGTCACTGTTTATGCTGTTTAATCAAGTAAAACAGTTTTAATAATTCAACTTGTATAATCGAGCGCGAAGTTGTTAACATTAATTCATTTTGTTTAAGCAAAAAATAAATAGTAACTACTAATTTATTCTATCTAATCAAGTATGAGACAGTGTCTAATAATTCACGCTGTATAATTAAAATAAAGTACAGAACAATGTTTCGGCTAAATCAATTACGAAACAATTACTGATAATTTAGCCCATTTTTTCAAGTACTGTTAGCATTTATCAAGAAGTTAGGACACATAAATGTTTTCAAAACATCAACATTTATGAAGAGAGGGAAAAAAAAAGACATATTTACCTTTCCTAACTATTATTTAATTTATCAAGAAAAAGATAAAGATACTTCATCCTCGCTTGGTAAGAATTAGAAACATTTATCAAGAGGAAAGTTTGTTCTTACCTTTCTGAGCATTATTAATATTTATCATGTGGAGACATCCCAGTCGAGCTTCCCAACCATTACAACTTTTTGATCTCTGCATAATTTGATCAATAACTTCCGAATATCACAAGCGTTAATCAAGATGAGAGGTGTTTTCCATGTTTACCAACAATGAACTTTATATCAACAGAGATATATACAGATATTTTTTTTTTACATTTGCCCAACAGCCCCATGAAAAACTTAAAAGTTTTAAAGAAGTAAAAAACTTGGATTCATTGCCAGGTACCTCGAGGAATAATCAGCTAATAGATTAATACGAAATTAAACACCAATATATATATATATATATATATATATTAAATGTTGCTGTTCTTGTTTTGAATTAAGCACAAAGCTAAACAATGGGCTATCTGTGCTCTGCCCACCACGGGTATCGAAACCTGGTTTTTAGCGTTGTAAGTCTGCAGACATACCGCTGAGCCACTTGGGGGCTAATTATGTTTTGTTTTTCTTATAGCAAAGCCACATCGGGCTATCTGCTCAGCCCACCAAGGGGAATCGAACCCCTGATTTTAGCGTTGTAAATCCGGAGACATACCGCTGTGGGGGCTAATTAAAGGTAAAATTTTATCTTTATAAGAAGTCTTTCTGTAGACATTTTCATAAAAGTTTCTCTGACCGCAAGTCCAATAAGTGTAGTATTTTATTACTTGTATTTATCATAATGACTGTGATAAACACTAATTATATGAAGATTCTCGTGTACGCATATCTAATATACAATTATTATTGTCGATTGGTTTGATAACGTTTATTTATTGTACATATACGCACTGTTCAGCTTGTTTTCTTGTATTTTGGATTACTGTTACGATAACCCCATTGCTTACATACAAGCATTAGTCTTTTCAAAACTCAGATAAATAAAATAATCAGAAAATATTATATTTTATGGAAAGATTCTTTAATGAAGGAGCTACTTGTATAGTACAACGAATACTGAGTGGAAGTAAATATTCGAAAGAACTATGTTTTAAAAACTCACACAAGTTTTCATCTGTTCTACATAGTGAAACGTTTGGTTGTTTTATTCACAACGTCTCCGTTAGCCTCAGTTCTTTTAAAATTAATTTAATTTCTTTAGTTTTGTGCGGACCGACATTTTTTTCACGTACCGGTACTGGATCGCACACCACACTTTAGATTTAAAAAAAAATCTTTATAATAAATGTATTCTTATCGCACTATATTGTCCGTTTTAATTCAATTCAGAGTTTTCCACACTGGTTAGGTTCAGACAAACGTAGCAGTAATCGAAACATATACAAGTTATTTGATACAACAAAAGCTGCTATGATGTTTACGTCTTTTACAAGCTGGCGAAGAATTATTACAATTACACTTTTCATAAGACACTAGTACAGTAGCTATTGTAGAGCTAGTACTTTAAGAAGTCTCATGGCTGAAAAGTTATTTGTTTTGTATATATGTGTCTTTAGTGTGCGTGGCTTTTCTTATAGCAAAGCCACGTCGGGTTATCTGCTGAGTCCATCGAGGTAATCGAACCCCCGATTTTAGCGTTGTCAATATGTAGACATACCGCTGTACCGGCGGTAAACTGTTTTGTATATATATGTACTGTTTGGGATTAGGCCTATAAGTCTTTAATGAATTCTTCCTTCAGTAAAATTATACATTTAAATGAAAAGGAAAAATATTCATAATTAATTCATTAGTCCACTGAATGATTAATTGTGATGACATAGTTCCTTGTTGTTGAAATATCTAAAGTATTTAACATGAGTAAAGGAATTTACCAAACCCTTCAAATTATCATTCCACATTACAATAGAACGACTTTTCCAGTGAGAAACATTATTTGATTTATTATTACTCCTTTTAAAAGTTTTAAAACAGAAATATTTCATTTGATTCACAGCTTTATGTATGTTGTTAAATTTATTTTGCTATATCACAAAATACATTCATTGATATTTTATCGTGCTCTTAAGTACTGATTTTTAGTATCAATCTTATTTAATTTTATATTTATTTTTTGCCCGGCATGGCCAGGTGGGTTAAGGCGTTCGACTCGTAATCCGAGGGTCGCGGATTCGAATCCCGGTCGCACCAAATATGCACACCCTTTCAGCCGTGGGGGCGTTATAATGTGACGGTCAATCTCACTATTCGTTGGTAAAAAGAGTAGCCCAAGAGAAAGCGGTGGGTGGTCATGACTAGCTGCCTTCCCTCTAGTTTTACACTGCTAAATTAAGGACGGCTAGCGCAGATAACCCTCGAGTAGCTTTGTGCGAAATTCAAAATAACAAATATTTATACTTGTACTAGTTTAATTATTTTCAAACAGTATTAGGATTTCTATTACTGATATTGTTGTATTCTAGTTTTGTTATTCATATTATTGTTTTCGCAGGGTTTTCAATAGCGTTACGAGCTTTTAAATTATCCTAAAGATGGCCATAGGCGCATAGTGTTGAGACAATATATCAAATCTGCCAACTGCTTGTTGTGTGTTTAAATACTTTTTATCGAATGCTCGTCATTCAGAACATAACAATCTGAAATAATGTATAACGTTTCTCTACTATTTCATCACCATGAAAAAACAGTGTGTAATAGTACTTCAACATATGTTTGAAACACTATTACATACTCTTCGCAAGTGACTGACCTGTTTAGATGAACTCGAGTCTACACCTCCCACCGCCAAGTTTAGGGCTACTCTTTACCAATGAAAAGTGGGATTTCATATCATAATATAATATAAAATAATATATTATATTATAATGTCGGCATGGATGAAAGAAGACAGAGCAGGAAGTATGAAAGGGAAAGCATGTTAGGTGAAGGGGAGACTAGAATTCGTGACCCGAATATAATGAATCAAATGCCATCATCACGAACCCCATCATCTCTACTGCCTGATGAAAGGTGTCTGCTTGAAACGTCGCATAAAACAGAGAATGTTTCATTTACACGTGTTGGTTTATTCTTTATTATTATTTATCCAACTTTTTTCTTCTCACAACTTGCAGAACAATATTCATTATAATAAGCTTATGTAACTTTATATATATGTATTGTTACCCGAATATTATTTTCGACAATGACAAGGTATTTACTAACTGTTTTTCAACAGTGATTTATGTCATGATCGTATTTCAGAAACGTTAATGTAGAAGTAAACCTTTATAGCAAAACACTTCGAAGCGTACGCATATCGATATTATATATTAGAGACAAAGAAGTAATACGGAATTATCATTAGGAATCGTATTTACATTAGTCACGTTTCTTGTCAAGATCCAAACTCCAGTGTTTGGAAAAGTCATATTACCTACTACACATTTGAAAACTAAGTATCTTTACATCCACCAAGGAAACGATGTAGTAGTTCCTTGTATCCCACTTGGTTACAAACAAAAACACTCAACCACTGATGTTGTTAGCTATAAATGAACAATCTGAACAGGTACACTTGGATCTACAGGTAACAACATCATAGTGCGAAAGTATACAGGTTAACTTTTAATTCAGAATGTTCAAGCTTCTGATATGGGCTATTACAATTTAATGCCATATACTGGAAAGAAAACTTTGGGGTACGAACCAAACAAGAACTCGTTGTTTGTTTGAAGTTAAGCACAAAGCGACGCAATGGGCTATGTATGCACTGCCCACCACGGTATCGAAACCCAGTTTCTAGCGTTCTAAGTTCACAGACATACCATTTGGGCCACTAGGTGCACATAGATCTTTACCACCACAACAGATGAATATACAGTCATTGAAGTTACCATAAAAGTCTTCTTATTGCGAAAGGGCACACGAATCAAGACATTCAACATACACCGTTACAACTGTAATTAGTGTATTTAAATTGTAACTGATAAATATGTATTATTCCATTTCTAGCTTATCGTATTGTATGTATAAATGTATTTTTCTTAATTTTTACTTCTCAAAAATAATAATATTGTTTTTTACTGTACTCTATAGGCTACTTTCTAAGATCCATATTCTCAGGAGTCATGTGCACTGCAAATGTCTACTAACTCACAAATACGATACCTTACATCCGAGCGCATTCAAAATGGGAATATTTTTTTTTCATGGGCAAATTGGAAATGACTGTTTCGTTTTGTTTCTGTATATCTGTAATCTTTAACAGTTTATTTTGAATTTCGCGCAAAGCAACTCGAGGGCTATATGCGCTAGCCGTCCCTAATTTAGCAGTGTAAGACTAGAAGGAAGGCAGCTAGTCATCACCACCCATCGCCAACTCTTGGACAACTCTTTTACTAACGAATAATGTGATTTATCGTAACATTATAACGCCCCCATGGCTGAAAGGGAGAGCATGTTTGGTGTGACGGGGATTTTTAACAGAGTTTATTTCTTATAGAGTAATCCGTCAAGGAATATTGGAGAGATGGGAGAAGTAGCCGGAAGGAGGGAGTTTTCTAAATTCTGAGGCGTCATATGTGTCTCATTGTCTCGGAGAAATTTTTTTGAACCATGATTTTAGGAATGACCGTGTAAAGCAATGTGAGAAATAAGGAAAAGTATAAGTGATGTCACACACGCCACCATGAAACCCCGGAAGTCTCTTTAGTAGCTTTCAATTTCTTGCTACAAGTGTTTATCATTTTCGGTGCAGTACTACAGGTAAAAAGAATGTATTATTAACAAAGAGAATATAAAAAAATACTCAAGAGAAACTACACTAAGTGTAAATGAAATAAAATAAATGTGAGGTATGAAGACTGACTAAAAAGGAATATTAAACAGATATAATTAAAAACTAACCTGAAACTTATCATAAACAGGTGTCAGTTTAATACATTTTGTAGTACGGCCCGGCATGGCCAGGTGGATTTAGGCGTTCGTCTTGTAATATGAAGGTCCCAGGTTCAAATACCGATCGCACCAAACATGCTCGCCCTTTCAGCCGTAGGGGCGTTATAATGTGACGGTCAATCCCACTATTCGTTGGTAAAAGAGTAGCCAAAAAGTTGGCGGTGGGTGGTGATGACTAGCTGCTTTCCCTCCAGTTTTGCTCCCCGCTAGTACAGCGGCATGTCTTCGGGTTTACAACGCTAAAATCAGGGGTTCGATTCCCCTCGGTGGGCTCAGCAGATAGCCCGATGTGACTTTGCTATAAGAAAACAAACATTCTAGTCTTACACTGCTAAATTAGGGACGGCTAGCTTTGTACAAAAACAAAAAACAATACATTTTGTAGTATTCTAATATAATCACCAAAAATAAATATTATTAAACAATAAAGTTATATGGGAACATATTTCGACGCTTTCACGTGTCATCTTGAGATCAACTTCCGTTTGTAAAAGATCCTACTCTCAAATAACTTGGAAGGTATTTTCGGAGACGGTCTTAGTCATTCTGAAACCCCAAGAAGAATTAAAATATGGGCCAGTAATGATAAGAAAAGTCAGAAGTATATTAAAAAGCATAGCATCGGGGGCCCTTCCATATGTGTAGCCGCGGGTAATTGCCGAGTTTCCGCAATAGATGAGACCGCCTATGAGTATTTTGGTTTAAAATCTAACGCGCTCCTAAGGGGTTTAACAGACAGATAATCAGGGGAGCTGACAAAATGTTTCTTTTCGCCCAAAGACACACAAACACAGCCGTTTTGTAAGGGAAGCTCGAAGCTACTCCAGTGGCTTTCAATGATGTTAAAGATTCGCAATCTTTCTATTAGAGTGTTTTCCATAATTCTTTGGACACAGTTTCTAGTGTTATATATTATTTTAGCTGAAAACTTTCAAACTAATCAAATAAATTGACTGCAAGTATCAGGCCGACACGAGATTCATCTGTTGCTGAGTGTTGATATAACCATTCCAAATTAACGTGTTTAACTAACTGATGGCTTACGTTCGTAAATATTTATTTAAGTTCGAAAGAATCGTTTATAAACAGAAACATTTGATAAGAAAATTTGACATATTGTTATTAAAACTTCGTGTTAAAACATACAGAAACTTTTTTTTTACATTTTTCAGTAAAATGGTTAACTTGGCACTTTTTACAGCTTTATTAATTTTTTCTTATGTCAGTTTCTTTGCCACCATATAACAACATCATCTGTTTATATGGATACATATTAGGGGAAAGTGATTGCTGTTTGTTGTGAATAACGACTTTTATTTTAATTCGCTTAATTATGTAAAAACGTAAAGAGAAAAATTGTTTCGTAGAAACGTGTGTTTATATTAGTTCAAAAAGTTTATTAGTTCTTAATAAATGAGAAATGCATTTGAAATTATTAAAACTTAAACGCTTTTACTCCACCAAGGGTCCCACGCTGGTACAGCGGAAAGTCTACGTGTTTACAACGCTAAAATCAGCTGTTAGATTCCCATCGGTGGACTCAGCAAATAGTCCGATGTGGCTTAGCTATAATAAAACACACATACACACTAAAACAAGTTAAGTATTTTCGCTAGTTTATTTCTTTAAGTATATTTTCCACGAGAGGATGATGATTTGTTTGATTTGTTTTGAATTTCACGCAAAACTACTCGAAGGCTATCTGCGCTAGCCGTCCCTAAAAAAAAAAGAAGAAAACAGATAAGAAAAATGTTGTAAACCGTACTAGTTTGGTAGTATTTAACTTGTGAAAAATAGTTAGTTTTGAAGCCATTACAAATAACAATACATGAAGGCAACCAATGAAAATAAAGCACCGAAACCATTTGTTATATAACTAGTCGTAACTTACGTTACAGAAGATGTTTCTACTAAATCAGATACATAGCTCCTTTTTTTAAATAAATGTATCAAAAAACACCCTGTACATAAGTGCTGTTAGATCTTTATAAATACATCTATATAAATACTCATTTTTGGGATTTATAAAAATTCATTATGTGCAAAAATTAAAGGCGTATGGGGGGGGGGCTTTTCAGAGAGGGGGTTGAACAATTTTTGCCCGAATGAAGTTATGAGGTTATATTTATTTGTTTTTAATTCTGCTTGAATGAAAACTGAAAATTTGCCTTATTGTCCGTATTTATTACAAGCTTGGAGGTGGGGGGTGCTATCCAGTCTTACACGCCTATGTGCAAAATATTTGAGATCAATCTTAATCACAGCAGAACAGTGCTGGAAGTCCACTGTTGTCCTTGAAACTACTTCCTTCGTCACCGATTGTACTTAGTTTGGTTACCACTATTGTTATTAGACGCTGATTAGCTGATTAGGTCGGTCATTGACCACTCACACTTTCTATATTTTACATAGGTTCTCCACTATATATGAGATCCTAATATCAATTTTAAAAAGACTAAATACGTAAACATCCAATGTAGTTACACTAGGGACTTTGAAGATGTACTCTGATTCCACTGCTTTAATCATTTTTCTCATGAGAACAGTTCCTGATTTTCAGATGTGACTGGGAGTTTGTGAACTTTCAGTTTGTAAGAGTTTGCCAGCTCACATTAATGTTTATTACATTCTAAACAATATAACACTATGTCCAAATCATTGTTTATTACCCTCTAAACAATATAACAGTATGCCCAGCTTCATCGCATTATTGTTGTTGTTTTTTTGTTTGTGTAATTTTCTTTCAGTTCTATTAATTATAATAGGTAATGAAGTTGTTCAAAACAGATTAGAGGTCCTTACCTCCTAAGTTGTCTGATTCTCGTGTATATTCTGTTTCCTTGTAAAACACTGACACTTCTCTTAAAATATTATCTCTACTTTATTATTAACCATAACATAAGAATATTTCTCTTTAAAGCGTTTTGTAGGTTTCCAGTTATAAGGTGCTAAATATGCAGTCTTATGTGCCACAACTTGTAATTGTAACTACTCGACACTACACTTTATCCTCTGTATTGTGAAAACATATTATTCAAATCAGTAGAAAGTATGAACGTATTCTTAAACAATAAACAAGTCAGGGCAAAACAATAAATACTGATAATAAAAGTTAAAGGTAATTGACAAGGAACAGCGTAAAAAGTAACCAAACCTCTGTTTAAAAAAACATCAAATAAAATAAAATAATTTCAGAGTTAAGCACTTGCAGAAGTAGAATTTCTAAATATAACTGAGATAAAGTCATTCATAGAGCGATTATAAGTATCTGATAAAACTTACGTTTACATGCATCCCGTGAAAAGGCTTTAGGGTTTGTAAATCGTCGTTCTGGACAAACCGAACATTTGTAGGATCCAAAATAATCACTGTAATGGTCCTTGGGACAGGGACACATTCTTCTTGGTTTTACTTCTGAACTGTCCAGGAGGGCATCGAACTCAAAGAAAGGAATAATTTTAACTTATGTGTTTAACCATATCCTAAGCAGAAAAAACTTTATAAATATAAGAGAATTAAATCGTGTAACAGGATCAACACAAGCTCTTAAACATTTAGTTTTATATATAAATATTTTATAGTATCTATAATTCTTCTGTAAGAGCTGCTGTGTTAATATATTTCCCGAAAGAATTATTAGATATCTCGAATGAAAAGAAAACAATAGTGAAGAGCTGTTTTTGTTTATAATTAAGCACAAAGATATACAAGGAGTTATCTGTGCTCTGCCCACCACAGGTATCAAAACCCGGATTCTAGCTTTATTAGTCTGCAGACACACTGTTGTGCCACTAGAGGGCAGTGAAGAGCTATTTGAAGTAGTGTGTACATATACATGTATACATGTAATATATAAAAACATTTGTATATTTCAAAACTATTTATTTCTGTTAACTTAAAACAATTTTATGAAAACAAACATAGATTTAGAATAAATACCGGTTTCGTATCTTGAAGGATATTCTACAGTTCCTAATACAAGACACTCTCTGATAAAGCCTGCTTAACAATGATTGGTTTGGCTTGTTTGAAATTAAGCACAAAGCAATACAATGGGCTAACTGTACTCTGCCCACCACGGGTATCGAAACCCGATTTCTAATGGTGTGAGTCTTCAGACATTCCGCTGCGCCATTGGGGGGCATCTTACATAAAGTAACCTTTTTTTTTTTCACAATAATACCAAACGTAAATATTTGAAAAATGTTTTAACGTAAGGCGTTTTCCACAAGACACTTATTACTGTTTTTGTTAACAGGTAGTGGGCAATTATTTTTACTTTTTGACATAAGTTATATGTAAACGTATGCTGAAACGCGGCGCAAGAAATATCTCAGTAAAAAATAACATGCGGCCATTTAAATAGTAGTCCGGAACGCTATCCATTAGGCAACACCTAACATTTCCATCAGGTATAATAATTTCTAAATCTCATATAAATGTTACGTAACTGATAAACTATTATGTCATTTATTGTTATCGATGTAATCAGTACAGATGTTTGTAATATTTCATTTTAACTTAAAGTCACAAAAATTTGTTCACATGTATTGCTTGCTCCACATGTTATTATAAAACATATTGTTGACCATTTATTCCAAGTTAGTTTGTGTCTCTATGCAAAAGAAATTAAAATTCATAGTCGCTTTTTTATCATCCTCGTTGTTAAAAGAGTAGCCCAAAAGTTAGCAGTGGGTGGTGATGACTAGCTGCCTTCCCTTTAGTCTTACACTGCTAAAATAGGGACGGCTAGCGCAGATAGCCTTCGAGTAGTTTTGCGTGAACTTCAAAACAAATCAAACAAATCATCATCCTCTCGTGGAAAATATACTTAAAGAAATAAACTAGCGAAAATACTTAACTTGTTTTAGTGTGTATGTGTGTTTTATTATAGCTAAGCCACATCGGACTATTTGCTGAGTCCACCGATGGGAATCTAACAGCTGATTTTAGCGTTGTAAACACGTAGACTTTCCGCTGTACCAGCGTGGGACCCTTGGTGGAGTAAAAGCGTTTAAGTTTTAATAATTTCAAATGCATTTCTCATTTATTAAGAACTAATAAACTTTTTGAACTAATATAAACACACGTTTCTACGAAACAATTTTTCTCTTTACGTTTTTTACATAATTAAGCGAATTAAAATAAAAGTCGTTATTCACAACAAACAGCAATCACTTTCCCTAATATGTATCCATATAAACAGATGATGTTGTTATATGGTGGCAAAGAAACTGACATAAGAAAAAATTAATAAAGCTGTAAAAGTGCCAAGTTAACCATTTTACTGAAAATGTAAAAAAAAAGTTTCTGTATGTTTTAACACGAAGTTTTAATAACAATATGTCAAATTTTCTTATCAAATGTTTCTGTTTATAAACGATTCTTTCGAACTTAAATAAATATTTACGAACGTAAGCCATCAGTTAGTTAAACACGTTAATTTGGAATGGTTATATCAACACTCAGCAACAGATGAATCTCGTGTCGGCCTGATACTTGCAGTCAATTTATTTGATTAGTTTGAAAGTTTTCAGCTAAAATAATATATAACACTAGAAACTGTGTCCAAAGAATTATGGAAAACACTCTAATAGAAAGATTGCGAATCTTTAACATCATTGAAAGCCACTGGAGTAGCTTCGAGCTTCCCTTACAAAACGGCTGTGTTCGTGTGTCTTTGGGCGAAAAGAAACATTTTGTCAGCTCCCCTGATTATCTGTCTGTTAAACCCCTTAGGAGCGCGTTAGATTTTAAACCAAAATACTCATAGGCGGTCTCATCTATTGCGGAAACTCGGCAATTACCCGCGGCTACACATATGGAAGGGCCCCCGATGCTATGCTTTTTAATATACTTCTGACTTTTCTTATCATTACTGGCCCATATTTTAATTCTTCTTGGGGTTTCAGAATGACTAAGACCGTCTCCGAAAATACCTTCCAAGTTATTTGAGAGTAGGATCTTTTACAAACGGAAGTTGATCTCAAGATGACACGTGAAAGCGTCGAAATATGTTCCCATATAACTTTATTGTTTAATAATATTTATTTTGGTGATTATATTAGAATACTACAAAATGTATTGTTTTTTGTTTTTGTACAAAGCTAGCCGTCCCTAATTTAGCAGTGTAAGACTAGAATGTTTGTTTTCTTATAGCAAAGTCACATCGGGCTATCTGCTGAGCCCACCGAGGGGAATCGAACCCCTGATTTTAGCGTTGTAAACCCGAAGACATGCCGCTGTACTAGCGGGGAGCAAAACTGAGGGAAAGCAGCTAGTCATCACCACCCACCGCCAACTTTTGGCTACTCTTTACCAACGAATAGTGGGATTGACCGTCACATTATAACGCCCCTACGGCTGAAAGGGCGAGCATGTTTGGTGCGATCGGTATTTGAACCTGGGACCTTCAGATTACAAGACGAACGCCTAAATCCACCTGGCCATGCCGGGCCGTACTACAAAATGTATTAAACTGACACCTGTTTATGATAAGTTTCAGGTTAGTTTTAATTATATCTGTTTAATATTCCTTTTAGTCAGTCTTCATACCTCACATTTATTTTATTTCATTAACACTTAGTGTAGTTTCTCTTGAGTATTTTTATATTCTTTTTGTTAATAATACATTCTTTTTACCTGTAGTACTGCACCGAAATTGATAAACACTTGTAGCAAGAAATTTAAAGCTACTACAGAGACTTCCGTTTACCTGTTACCTGTAGTACTGCACCGAAAATGATGAACACTTGTAGCAAGAAATTGAAAGCTACTGAAGAGACCGGGTTTCATAGTGGCGTGTGTGACATCACTTATACTTTTCCTTATTTCTCACATTGCTTTACACGGTCATTCCTAAAATCATGGTTCAAAAAAATTTCTCCGAGACAATGAGACACATATGACGCCTCAGAATTTAGAAAACTCCCTCCTTCCGGCTACTTCTCCCATCTCTCCAATATTCCTTGACGGATTACTCTATAAGAAATAAACTCTGTTAAAAATCCCCGTCACACCAAACATGCTCTCCTTTCAGCCATGGGGCGTTATAATGTTACGATAAATCACATTATTCGTTAGTAAAAGAGTTATCCAAGAGTTGGCGATGGGTGGTAATGACTAGCTGCCTTCCTTCTAGTCTTACACTGCTAAATTAGGGACGGCTAGCGCATATAGCCCTCGAGTTGCTTTGCGCGAAATTCAAAATAAACTGTTAAAGATTACAGATATACAGAAACAAAACGAAACAGTCATTTCCAATTTGCCCATGAAAAAAAAATATTCCCATTTTGAATGCGCTCGGAGGTAAGGTATCGTATTTGTGATTTAGTAAACATTTGCGAAGTGCACATGACTCCTGAGAATATGGATCTTAGAAAGTAGCCTATAGAGTACAGTAAAAAACAATATTATTATTTTTGAGAAGTAAAATTAAGAAAATACATTTATACATACAATACGATAAGCTAGAAATGGAATAATACATATTTATCAGTTACAATTTAAATACACTAATTACAGTTGTAACGGTGTATGTTGAATGTCTTGATTCGTGTGCCCTTTCGCAATAAGAAGACTTTTATGGTAACTTCAATGACTGTATATTCATCTGTTGTGGTGGTAAAGATCTATGTGCACCTAGTGGCCCAAATGGTATGTCTGTGAACTTAGAACGCTAGAAACTGGGTTTCGATACCGTGGTGGGCAGTGCATACATAGCCCATTGCGTCGCTTTGTGCTTAACTTCAAACAAACAACGAGTTCTTGTTTGGTTCGTACCCCAAAGTTTTCTTTCCAGTATATGGCATTAAATTGTAATAGCCCATATCAGAAGCTTGAACATTCTGAATTAAAAGTTAACCTGTATACTTTCGCACTATGATGTTGTTACCTGTAGATCCAAGTGTACCTGTTCAGATTGTTCATTTATAGCTAACAACATCAGTGGTTGAGTGTTTTGTTTGTAACCAAGTGGGATACAAGGAACTACTACATCGTTTCCTTGGTGGATGTAAAGATACTTAGTTTTCAAAAATGTAGTAGGTAATATGACTTTTCCAAACACTGGAGTTTGGATCTTGACAAGAAACGTGACTAATGTAAATACGATTCCTAATGATAATTCCGTATTACTTCTTTGTCTCTAATATATAATATCGATATGCGTACGCTTCGAAGTGTTTTGCTATAAAGGTTTACTTCTACATTAACGTTTCTGAAATACGATCATGACATAAATCACTGTTGAAAACAGTTAGTAAATACCTTGTCATTGTCGAAAATAATATTCGGGTAACAATACATATATATAAAGTTACATAAGCTTATTATAATGAATATTGTTCTGCAAGTTGTGAGAAGAAAAGTTGGATAAATAATAATAAAGAATAAACCAACACGTGTAAATGAAACATTCTCTGTTTTATGCGACGTTTCAAGCAGACACCTTTCATCAGGCAGTAGAGATGATGGGGTTCGTGATGATGGCATTTGATTCATTATATTCGGGTCACGAATTCTAGTCTCCCCTTCACCTAACATGCTTTCCTTTCATACTCCTGCTCTGTCTTCTTTCATCCATGCCGACATTATAATGCATATATTATTTTATATTATATTATGATATGAAATCGCACTTTCATTGGTAAAGAGTAGCCCTAAACTTGGCGGTGGGAGGTGCGGACTCGAGTTCATCTAAACAGGTCGGTCACTTGCAAAGTGGCCTGCATTTGGCCGAGCGCGTAAGGCGTGCGACTCGTAATCCGAGGGTCGTGCTAAACATGCTCGCCCTCCCAGCCGTGGGGGTGTATAATGTGACCGTCAATCCCACTATTCGTTGGTAAAAGAGTAGCCCAAGAGTTGGCGGTGGGTGGTGATGACTAGCTGCCTTCCCTCTAGTCTTACACTGCTAAATTAGGGACGGCTAGCACAGATAGCCCTCGAGTAGCTTTGTGCGAAATTCCAAACAAACAAACAAACGCTTTAATAAACATCGTAAACTTTCATTATTGGAGAACAGTTTTAAATTAGATTTGGATTAGGGTAAAAAGGGAAGAAATAGAAGAGAAAGTGTTTTATATTAAATTAGTTAATTGGCGATTAAGTAAATCAAATTAACACTGACAGTTAAATTTAATTATTTTGTTTAGTGTTTGTACCAGTAAAAAATTCGAAATTAATTACATAGTTTTAAGTCTTCGTTTCTTGAGTCGTAAGCCGCTTACACGTTAGATAAATTTAATCAGTATAAGACTAGCAAGAACCGTTGCAAAGTCTACTTATAATAAATCAATTTCAAAATCTTGACAACAAATGTTAGACAGATTGGAATATTTCTGAAATGTTACACCGCCCAACCAATTGGTTGTAAATATGAAGGTTGATAACACTATAGTTAAGAGTCCGGTCCCATTAGATGCCTTTTTACATAACAATAAACAAACCAAACCAACATGAATATTATTCTTACCCTAATAAAAGTATTAGTAGTGGTATTCCAACTGTAGTGAATACAAATGGAAGCTTAAACATTTTTGATGTTGTCGATACTGAAATGAAAACAGTAAGATCATTGTTTAATATTTGTATTGTTACCGAATAACTATTTTCAGATAAAGTGTTTTATTATTATTTGTTTACAAAAAAAAAAGAAGAAAACAGATAAGAAAAATGTTGTAAACCGTACTAGTTTGGTAGTATTTAACTTGTGAAAAATAGTTAGTTTTGAAGCCATTACAAATAACAATACATGAAGGCAACCAATGAAAATAAAGCACCGAAACCATTTGTTATATAACTAGTCGTAACTTACGTTACAGAAGATGTTTCTACTAAATCAGATACATAGCTCCTTTTTTTTAATAAATGTATCAAAAAACATCCTGTACATAAGTGCTGTTAGATCTTTATAAATACATCTATATAAATACTCATTTTTGGGATTTATAAAAATTCATTATGTGCAAAATTAAAGGGCGTATGGGGGTTTTTCAGAGAGGGGTTGAACAATTTTGCCCGAATGAAGTTATGAGGTTATATTTATTTGTTTTTAATTCTGCTTGAATGAAAACTGAAAATTTGCCTTATTGTCCGTATTTATTACAAGCTTGGAGGTGGGGGGTGCTATCCAGTCTTACACGCCTATGTGCAAAATATTTGAGATCAATCTTAATCACAGCAGAACAGTGCTGGAAGTCCACTGTTGTCCTTGAAACTACTTCCTTCGTCACTGATTGTACTTAGTTTGGTTACCACTATTATTATTAGACGCTGATTAGCTGATTAGGTCGGTCATTGACCACTCACACTTCCTATATTTTACATAGGTTCTCCACTATATATGAGATCCTAATATCAATTTTAAAAAGACTAAATACGTAAACATCCAATGTAGTTACACTAGGGACTTTGAAGATGTACTCTGATTCCACTGCTTTAATCATTTTTCTCATGAGAACAGTTCCTGATTTTCAGATGTGACTGGGAGTTTGTGAACTTTCAGTTTGTAAGAGTTTGCCAGCTCACATTAATGTTTATTACATTCTAAACAATATAACACTATGTCCAAATCATTGTTTATTACCCTCTAAACAATATAACAGTATGCCCAGCTTCATCGCATTATTGTTGTTGTTTTTTGTTTGTGTAATTTTCTTTTCAGTTCTATTAATTATAATAGGTAATGAAGTTGTTCAAAACAGATTAGAGGTCCTTACTCTCCTAAGTTGTCTGATTCTCGTGTATATTCTGTTTCCTTGTAAAACACTGACACTTCTCTTAAAATATTATCTCTACTTTATTATTAACCATAACATAAGAATATTTCTCTTTAAAGCGTTTTTGTAGGTTTCCAGTTATAAGGTGCTAAATATGCAGTCTTATGTGCCACAACTTGTAATTGTAACTACTCGACACTACACTTATCCTCTGTATTGTGAAAACATATTATTCAAATCAGTAGAAAGTATGAACGTATTCTTAAACAATAAACAAGTCAGGGCAAAACAATAAATACTGATAATAAAAGTTAAAGGTAATTGACAAGGAACAGCGTAAAAAGTAACCAAACCTCTGTTTAAAAAAACATCAAATAAAATAAAATAATTTCAGAGTTAAGCACTTGCAGAAGTAGAATTTCTAAATATAACTGAGATAAAGTCATTCATAGAGCGATTATAAGTATCTGATAAAACTTACGTTTACATGCATCCCGTGAAAAGGCTTTAGGGTTTGTAAATCGTCGTTCTGGACAAACCGAACATTTGTAGGATCCAAAATAATCACTGTAATGGTCCTTGGGACAGGGGACACATTCTTCTTGGTTTTACTTCTGAACTGTCCAGGAGGGCATCGAACTCAAAGAAAGGAATAATTTTAACTTATGTGTTTAACCATATCCTAAGCAGAAAAACTTTATAAATATAAGAGAATTAAATCGTGTAACAGGATCAACACAAGCTCTTAAACATTTAGTTTTATATATAAATATTTTATAGTATCTATAATTCTTCTGTAAGAGCTGCTGTGTTAATATATTTCCCGAAAGAATTATTAGATATCTCGAATGAAAAGAAAACAATAGTGAAGAGCTGTTTTGTTTATAATTAAGCACAAAGATATACAAGGAGTTATCTGTGCTCTGCCCACCACAGGTATCAAAACCCGATTCTAGCTTTATTAGTCTGCAGACACACTGTTGTGCCACTAGAGGGCAGTGAAGAGCTATTTGAAGTAATGTGTACATATACATGTATACATGTAATATATAAAAACATTTGTATATTTCAAAACTATTTATTTCTGTTAAAGCGTTTGTTTGTTTGTTTTGGAATTTCGCACAAAGCTACTCGAGGGCTATCTGTGCTAGCCGTCCCTAATTTAGCAGTGTAAGACTAGAGGGAAGGCAGCTAGTCATCACCACCCACCGCCAACTCTTGGGCTACTCTTTTACCAACGAATAGTGGGATTGGCCGTCACATTATAACGCCCCCACGGTTGAAAGGGCGAGCATGTTTGGCGCGACGGGGATGCGAACCCGTGACCCTCAGATTACGAAGCGCACGCCTTAACGCGCTAGGCCATGCCGGGCCCATTTATTAAAGCGATTAAGAATATTTTCATAAAACGTGTTAATTAGCCAGTGTACTAATATACTACTTTAATGTTATAATGACGTTAACGTTTCATAGATTATATTAAAATTACTGATATTTGTCGCTTAGCTCATGTTACTTTTGATATAAATATATATCTATTAATGCTTATAGCTATAGACACGTTTATCAAAATTAAATTATTTTTTCTTCCAGTATTATAATTTGGAAACGATAGAATAACCTACATAAAGAAAGTAAACCAGTATAAAAAAGTAAACCGGCATAAAGAAAGTAAACCAGCATAAAAAAGTAAACCGGCATAAAGAAAGTAAACCAGCATAAAGAAAGTAAACGTACATACAGAAAATAAACCAACATAAAGAAAGTAAACCAGTGTAAAGAAAGTAAACTGGTATAAAGAAAGTAAACCGGCATAAAGAAAGTAAACCGGCATAAAGAAAGTAAACCTACAAAAAGGAAAGTAAACCAGCATAAAGAAAGTAAACCAGTATAAAGAAAGTAAACCAGTATAAAGAAAGTAAACCAGCATGAAGAAAGTAAACCAGTATAAAGAAAGTAAACCAGCATAAAGAAAGTAAACCAGTATAAAGAAAGTAAACCAGCATAAAGAAAGTAAACCTATAAGAAAAGTCTTTAAACGTTTAATTGATAAGCTTCCTAAAATAGTTACTTTATCTACAGAATCGAAAACAAAACCTCCTTCACCTTCACTTCCCCTTTCTAATTTTAGACCAATTGCTGATCTATAATATATACAGCCAAAATCTGCATATGTAACATTTTATATCGAAACACCGCTTTCAAAGTATAAACTTCCAATTTCTCAAACAAACAAACCTCATGCTCTTTTTCGTATACCAAAGTCAGGTGTTCTATCTCAAAACAAGTGGATTGTTTTTACCAAAGCAATCCAAGAAAAATTCCTATATTCAAGTTAAACCTGAGCTTCGTTACAAACCTTTAACTGACCAATCTACATGCAGTAATAGTGACACTAATTGTCTACATAGTACAGACCGTGAACAAATTCCAATAGCATATCCACAGTTACAGCAACATTCCCCCTTCTGACTGTTATACAAAACCCACATTACATCAAAAACATTTAAATGACCGGTGTAATAGTATTAAAAATAAAGCAAAATCTTCATCAGTTAACAACAGTTTTTAATACTTGGAACCTAAACAAGGTGACAAACGTCGAGTTTCATGTAATAAAACACCCAGTATATACTCGGAATGTTCATTTAATGATAAAGACTCACAAGTGTAACAACACAATTGAAATCCACTTGAATATGTTTTAAGTAAATAAGAGCGATCAAAACGTTATGATGCAATACAAACTAAACGGTTAATTGAAAAAATTATACACTTAAAAATATGACAAAATGAAATCTCTTATTACGGTGTATCAATCCTGAAGACTCAGGTGAATCAGCAGCTTATAACATCATGACCATTAACCTTTATCATTTATAATTCCTAACGTGGCATGCAGGTAACTACTTCTAATTAGAAGTTTGTTAGGAGTTTTTCTCAACAACTGTTCAAGTTACCATTTATGACTACATGCAAGCAAATCATAATACCTTTGAGTAAAGTTAGTATTTAGGAATGATTAAAAGTAAATCATAGTACCTCCGAAAAAATAAACCGAATAATAGTAAAAACCGGTTACTGCTAATACTTGTGAACTCCGATAAATTGAACGAAGAACAAATATATATTAAACTTTTATAACTTTTAACTTCAAAATAATTGCAGTTATTAAAAACAAACAAACAATTATTGGTAATGTAAAGGTTGGTTCATGACATAAAAGTATGAAAAACTCTTACAAAATATCAAATGCAGGTCACAATGCCGATTATACCTATACATCTCAGATATCTTTGAAATTCGTGGTTTCACAGGTGACAATCTACTGGTGCACATTTCTTTGTGAAAGAAAAAATTTGGACCCCTCTTTTTTGAAGAAGATAAAAGACCCACATAAACATTATCGAAACCTAGATTCAAAGATACCTCCCAGAATATTATTCAACATACTCCATTTTATCATATCTTAAAACCCTAAGTTGTAAAGTGTACATAATCCCAGCTAATGTATATACTATGTCCATAGTTATCAAAGTACTTGAACTGGTTCGTTTTATTTTCCATTACCTTTCCTTTTCCTGACTTCCACCTTTCTTTTGCCCTCAGAAACAAAAGTTTGGTTCTCGCTAAACCATACTGCTTGTCATTATTGGATATTTTACTTCTGACATCATTACATAAAAAATAAAACTGGCCTGGTTTATAGAGCATCTTATAACAGTGAAATAATTAGAATTTCTAGACCTTATACACTAAAATATTTGATAGTTTTATTAGGGATGCTAATTTAGAATAATCAGGATTCGAGTACCCTATACATATTAAAATTATCCAATATTCGACTTCTAATTACATAAAATATTGTGCCTAATTACTGAATAGCAAGTTTGTTATTTGAAACTAAAAGTTTTAGCAAGTATGGATGTAAAATTGTGTTTGTTTTTGTACAAAATAACGTGATTAAAAATCATATAATTGTGTCTATCTTGATAGTATGTACATAGAATGAGCATATACTAACATAATGTTGCCCGTTTATACTATGTGTAAAAAAATTTGCTTTTACAAAACCATTTCATGTTCGATGTGTAAATACAAAATACTGAGTAAAATAGTTTACAATAAATACATACACTGTTCATAATATAATTTTTAATTCCTCGTAATTTAACGTCAAAAAGCGATTTTAAGATGTTGAAGTTTTGGTTCGTTGAACGCAAAGTTTTATTTTGTGTCATTAATTTGTTTACGAATGCTTACTTGATTATTTGAATAGCTTAAGTGCTTCTGAATGAGGAATAATGTTTACTCTTGTGGAGTTTTTTTATGAATTCTGAAACAAATATAATGAGTCAAAACTATTATTTTATAGAATAGTACAACCGGCAGAAATTACATTCTTCTATCAGAAACGACCCTTGTCAGTCTTTTTATGAGACTTCTCAATCGATCATCAGTGATACGTAAATACATACCGCCACCTATTCTTAACTGAATATTACAGCACTGTGTAAGAAACTTCGAGATATAAAATTGTTATGTGCCTAAGAAACTCTACCATCACTTATAAGATGTTTTGTACGAAAAAAAATGTTAGTTTTCTTAGAAAGTTCATGGTAGTTCTTTATGCAGGTGTAGATGAATTTTTTGGTACGTCCATAACATGCCTTAAGTTTACATGAACGATCTTTAGATAATCTCTATATTTGTTAAAGTTTGTAAACAGATAAGTTAGTATTTTGTCATCAGCAACATGATATCATTCAACTTGCACTATCAACTAACTTACATCATAAAACGAAAAACATTTCATTCTTAACAAACATGTCTTATTGCATGCATTTAATTAGATCAGCCTACTTTATTAACGAAGATACCGCCATTTGAGTATCAAAATCGTGATCACGTGACGATACCATATTTACATATCATAACCGTGACCACATAAAGATATCTCATTTTTATATAATAACCATGTCCGTAAGAAGATACTTCCATTTACATATCATAACCCTGACCACATGAATATATCTCCATTTCTCCAAAGCTAAACAAGAATTAGTTTTAAGCAATTCGATTATAGAGATAATTACATAAATATATGAGAAAATCCAGACATCTGCTCAAAGGTAGATTTTATGGGTTCTTGTTTACTCACTTTCTGATACATAACCATAATTTGTCCGCAGAGAAAAAGAGTCAAAATGAAGTACATTTTACCCACTTAAACGAAACTACCATATCGTCAATAAATTATGTTTAGGTACTAGTTGTATAGCCTCAAGCTGGACAAACTCTTGCCTAAAACTTCTAGGACTTGAATTTTACCCTTCAATATATCAGCTCTTTATCTGCTACATATCACTTACTACATAACTGTGAGGAAATTAATGTAGTTCTTTAAGTGGTTTTACCAGTTAGTAGATAATGTTACTCTACTTATACGTTAACCGAAAGACTGTGTCCAATAAGGCTATTAATGCCGTATATATTTGCTTCATTTGGATTTGAAACTTTGGAAACATACAAAGTAGACACAATTTTAAATATTACATTAATCAAGTTCCAAAAGAGGCTATGAACAGTATGATCAATATTCTCTGTCTCTAAGACATTAAAAATACTAAATAATGAAGCGAGAAGATGGTACAGCAACCAAACTTAACACCCAATTTCAACTGAGAAAATCTAGAAATATTAAACATACTGAGAAGATGAGCACAGCTAAAAATCTTAACATTGTGTGTTCATGTAACTAAACCTAGAAATATTAAACATACTGAGAAGATGAGCACAGCCAACAATCTTAACATTGTGTGTTCATGTAACTAAACCTAGAAATATTGGAAAAAATACAGTCAGAAGATGGGTACACCAGGTTTTCATGTGAGAAAATCGAGAAATAGGTCTATAGAATCGGTTGGTCTAAGAATCTACTTTTACTATAATTCTAAATTTAATACAACTAATTTATCTAGAGACCGATTATGTTTGAAATAAACGCACAGTTTCAAAACATGTGGTATCAAATAATTTATAAACTGCATTATTATCGTCCTATAAAAAGCTATATAACGATCTGATTATTGAGAAGTTTACTTTCAGTCTTATAAGGAACCTGACATAGATGTAGCTGAACATTCTAGTCCTTCATTGTCACATTTGTATACCTTCGGGATAAACACGTAAAATATTTTATATTCTTGTTGACTTAAAGCCTTTTCTTGAGCACTGATTAGTGTTTAATGTAAAAAAGATATTATTTGTTTATCAAACAAAGAGTAAAATGACATAAAGAACTGTTTTTTAATTATTGCTAATGTTTACTTGAAAATTGACAAACTTACGATAAAGTGACTGTTAGAGTTAAGGCCCTTTTTAATGAGTAATAAATAAATAGGCAAACTCAATAACAGTTATAGAAGTAAAAAAAAATCACATATTCGTTATTAAACAGCCATGTAAGAGAGAGTAAATTTTTTAAAATTCAAATAAGTATATTCATCTCTTAAGAGTTGTTTATGAAAATAATTTACTAAGTTTAGACAAGGTTTTCTTTATTGCTAAATTGGTATGCTGTTTTCTTTATCTAGTATTCCTTTATTAATAATCTTAATATAATACCTACTATATCGAATATAATTACATTTCTGTGTTTTTAATTCGTGGTGAATTATTAAACTTATATTATTAAAACGTACTTGCAAGTCTTCTAGTTTGGTGGAACATCGTGAGATATTATTAGGTTTGCGGCCGTATCATTTACAGCGATGCTACTGTACTGACGCGTAATCCGAGGGTCACGGGTTCGAATCCCCGTCGCATCAAACATGCTCGCCTTTTCAGCCGTGGGGCGTTATAATGTTACGGTCAATCACATTAATCGTTGGTAAAAGAGTAGCCCAAGAGTTAGCGGTGGGTGGTGATGACTAGCTGCCTTACTTCTAGTCTTACACTGCTAAATTAGGACGGCTAGCGCAGATAGCCCTCCTGTAGCTTTACGCGAAATTTCAAAACAAACAAACAAACTGTACTGAAGAAACGATACATTCTAATCTTGATAAGTAGATACGTGAAAAAGGTATATCTAATCAGCTATTCTGATGGCCTGATTAATTTTTAGTTTCACTCTAAGTACATTTCTTACGCTGATTGGTAGCTATTGTTTCAGGTAATGTTTTTGATTAACCTTTTGTCGACGGAAACCCGCAGGGCACATAAAATTTTTGTTTTGTTTGTTATTTTATCTCATTTTCATGTAATTTAATTTGCAATTTTTATTGTAATTTTAATTTTCTGAATTTGAATGTAGTTTTTAGGATTTAACTTTGATCTCTAAATTTTATTGTGATTTTTGTGTTATCTTCGTTTATTTATTTTCGCTGAAGTATAAGTTTTCCCCGCGGTTAAGAAATCATGTTTCTTTTTATGACGCATCACAAGATGTTGAATCAACGCTGGAAGAGGTAGGCTTATATTTAGGTACCACATTAACCCTCTTAACCGTCATTTATTGGTGAGCCTACCCATGTATCTCATATATCACGTTTTATTAAGCCTATTTACACATCTCAGTTCTTGCTATTTTTTTACTGGTACATTTAATGATCTATCTTGATCATTTTCAGAATTCTAAATTTTTATCACAAATTAACTATGAAAGAATAACAGCGTCTGCTTATAACAAAACAGAATTATATAAAAACAGAGCAAGCAGAGAAACTTCATATCCTGACTCGCCGCTCCAGTCGTTATTGTAAGTGTTTATATTCAATAAAGTAAAAACTCACCTTCGGAAATTTAGAAAATCCTCGTCAGTTTCAGAATGATTAGCGGTACGGATCATTTTTTGTAGTGTAGTGAGGAGTTTCAACCGTATGTACCATAAAATCCAATCACATTTTACGGAACTATTAACCCCAAACCGAGAAAATGTTTTATCTCCACATTATAAAAGCAAATCTTTCGAAGTGATCCAAAATACGGGTCTGTAATTGAATCCGTACCAAATTTCGGAAGGGCTGTCCCATTCTGACTCCCCATTTGTTACAACATTACCCTATACATCGGTCAGTTATTTTCGATATACACTTCTGAAAAGACGGACAAACGTACATGGACATTATCTGTTATGCATTAAACAAAAAACAAATGACAAATTAATACCGGATTGTTTCAATCTTTTGTCGTTTAACAGCAGTTGAATCATATCACGTCAAGCTGGTAGTCTTTGTGTCTTATGTCAAGAAACAGTATCAACAGCAACAGAACCATACCATGACAACTTGCTATTCACTATTTTCATCGTATGTCAATCAACAATATTAACAGCAACAGAACCATACCATGACAACTTGCTATTCACTATTTTCATCGTATGTCAATCAACAATATTAACAGCAACAGAACCATACCATGACAACTTGCTATTCACTATTTTCATCGTATGTCAATCAACAATATTAACAGCAACAGAACTATACCATACCAGCTGCTAGTCACCATGTCTATTTTAGGTCGAGCAACAATGTTAACAGCAAAGAACCATATCATGACAACTTGGTATTCACAATTTGTATCTTGTGACAAGCAACAATACCAACAGTAACAGAAGCATACCATAATAACTTGATAGCCCATATTTAACAGCAGAACTATACCATGGTAAACCGATAGTCATTATTTGTATCTGTGTAAAGCAATAGTATCAGCAGCAGAACTATACCGTGATAACCTGGTAAACATTATATCTGTCTTAGATCACGCAACAATATTAACAATAACAAAACTATACTATGTATCTCAGGACGACTGGTATGGGTAGTAACAATTTTACTAATCAAACAAAGAACAACGTTTCGACCTTCTAAAGTCAACAAAGAGAGTTTGCAACTGACCGTTGCCGAACACATGCCTGAGAGTGTAAACGGGCAAGGGATTATAGAGGGCGTTGCAGTTAGATGTTAGATTATTAATTAGTAGAGGTATAAAGGTGTTCCTTTATATTGGTTTGAATATTTGTATATGTAGGGCTTCTTCGATTTTGCGTTTGTTTATATTTGTTTCCCTACATAGTATCTGGATGTTTTCTATGGTTATGTTGTGTTTATTTGGTTAGTAGTATTCAAAAATGTGTGAAGATGTTTTTTGTGTTCTTTGAATCTGGTTTTTATTTTTCTGCTTGTTTCTCTAATATAAGTCGTGACAATTGTTGCATTGTATTTTATAAATAAGGTTGGCGTCATGTTTGTCAGTGTAGTTTTACATAGTATGTATGGACTTTAGTTTTTCGCCTGATTTTTGGACAAATCTGTTGTTTACTGGAATGTTGTGTTCTGTTATATGTTTCTCGAAATGTTTATTTTTTCGCTGATGTCGGGAATATATGGTATGCTGCGGTGTAAGGTTTTGTAGTTTGTCGTATCTTGGGATTTATTATTGTTTTTTATTGTTGATTGTATTGTGGATTTAGGTGTGTGTGCGTGCGTGCGTATAATTTTTCAACGGTTTTGGAGAAAATGTGTTGATGTTGATAAAGTGTTGTTTTATTTTGTTGATTTCATCGTTAATTTTATTAAGTGAACATAGTTTTGTGGTTGTGTTTATTTAGTTTCTTAATATGTTGAGTGTTTGTTTTGTTTCAAGTGCCAAGTTCCAGGTAATGTACATTCCAGTATGAATGATTTTCTGTGTATTTCTGTTTTGGATTGTGTATAAGTTCTAGTGATTTTGAGGTTAAGAAATGCTATTTGGTTAGTTTTTTCTGTTCACAGGTGAACTTAATGTTGGTGTGTATCGAGTAAACGTGATTACAAAAACAAATTGTATGTTCTGTAGATGTGAATCCAGCAATTGTATCATCAACATAGCTGTACTAGTATGGTGGTGGGTGTAAGGCTGAATTGATCGCTTGAGATTCAATCTGTGTTATAGAAATGTTGGATTGAACTGGCGACACGGGATTCCTCATACTTAGGTCATTTATTTATATGTATTTTTGTTCGTAGAAAGTAATGTTAGTTTTAGTGGTATTGATTCTATAAGAGTTGCTAATTGGTTGCTGGAGATGTGTATCAATGGGTTGGGGTCTTGGATATAAAGTTCTAAAGCTATCTTGCAGGCTTCAGTGGTTGGAATGTCTGTGAAGAGGAGATTACATCAAAACTGACCATTGAGTCTTTATAATTTAGTTGATGAAGAATATATTTAAAGTTAAAAGTCTTTGGAAAAAGAACCAGCTGATGTTACATATCTAGAAAATGCCCACGACATGTATTTAACGAGGTTGTAGTTAAATGATTCATAGGTCGACATTATGGGTCGTAGTGGACAATCGAGTTTGTGAGGTATGGAGGCGCCGTATATTTGTGGTGTGCGCGAATGGTTCCTTTGTAGGTAAGAATAAATGTTTTCTGAGATTGTGTTTGTGTTTTCATTTGTAGTAGTAGTTTATTTAATTGATTTTCATGTGCTTTTGTTGAATTTGTGTTTATTAGTTTAAATTTATTTATATCTGATAAGATGTTCATTTTTTGAATGTATTCATTTGCGTTCATTATAACTATAGCATTGCCTTTATCTGCTTTTAAAATTTTGATGTTGTTGTCTTGTTTTAGGTTGTTTATAGAATTAATATCTTTTCGTGTAAGGTTGTATTTTAGTTGTTTTTTTTCTCTATGAAATTATGTTGATCGTTTTGCGTGAAAATTCTTTGAAAAAACTGTTTAAGATACTGTTTTGAGGTGTTAAGTGAAACAAATGTTTTCAGCTCTACCTGCAGAGATAAGTTGTTGATTGTCGGTGGAATTGTTGTCAAAGGTTTCTCTTTCTGATGGCTGTTTTCCATTGTTTAATTTGTATTTTCAGTTTGTATAGAATGGATCACTAGTCTTCTAGCTAGGTTTTCAGACAGGCTTTCATTTCGAAGGATGGAATATTTTAGGTGTCACTGCGAAGTTGAGTAGATGTATTTCTTCATTGCTTAGTTGTCGGTCGGATCTGTTAAATACGAGATTTGTTGATGGTTCGTCGTGTTGACTGACGTCTTTTGTTGTTGGCATCTTAGTTTATCTAGTTTTGTTGTGGCGGATATTCTTTTCCTTGTCGTTCTTGCTATTGAGTTGATTGATGTTGCGTTGCATGAGCCCATAAACGTCTGGTTGAATGCGGTAGGCCAGTTGATGGTCTAGATTCATTTTTTGTTTCTGCAAGTCATTTAGTTCTTTATATTTCGAGCTTAACATGGCTTTTAGTAGTATTTTCTGTAAATTATGGATAATGTTTGTACACTGGGTAAAATTCTTCGATAGTTTTATCTTCACATAATTGTGAATTAGTTTCCTTTTCTGCACTATTGGATGAAATAAGTGTCATTTCTTCTGTTGATAATTTTTTAGTTTAAGTTTCTTAGTTTCGTTAGGATCGAACGAACGTGTACGGTTAACAATGGCGTAATGTAGGTAAGTTCAGGTGTAATAGAGTTTAAACAGTTAACACAGTACACAAAGAAATTCTATACACTTACATTTCTCGTATAATTGTCGTAGTGAAGTAATTCGTGATGACGAGAAACCCACTTGAAGTAAAAATGTATCTCAGGACGGTTGGTAAGGGTATTAACACTTTACTAATAAAGAAAAACAACACTTCGACCTTCTTAGGTCATCTTCAGGTTAACAAAGAGATAGTTTGCAACTGACTGTTTACACTCTCGTCCCTAAAACATGTGCCCGGCAGTGGTCAGTTGCAAACTAGATGTTAGGTTATTTATCAGTATAGGTATAAATGTGTTCCTTTATATTGGTTTAATTTTGGTTTTAGTTGCTGTAAGGCTTCTTTGATTTTGCGTTTGCTTATATTTGTGCCCCTACTTAATATCTGGGTGTTTTCTATGGTTACGTTATGTTTATTTGATTTGCAATGTTGAAGAACTTGTGAAGGTGTTTTTTTTTTGTTCTTTGAATCTAGCCAGGGTGAATGGGTGGTGACGACTAGCTGCCTTCTCTCTAGTCTTACAATGCTAAATTATGGATGGCTAGCGCAGATAGCCCTTGTGTAGTTTTGCGCTAAATTAAAAAACCAAAATTATTTGTTGTGAACTGAAAACGTATGCACAACTAAACTTGTTAATAATGTTCCCTAGTTTACTGATTTCAACAAAACTGTGGTCGAAATTCACATTTTCATTATTCTAAAAAATGTAATTATTCTAAATTGTAGTTTGAAAAGTCATTATTATTCCGATAAATTTACTAAGTATTCGAATTTCTTTTTTTTTATCTTAAGGTTTTCATTAATGTTTTCAACCTTAGTAAGGATTTTAATGATGTTAGTCACTAACTTTCAGTCGGATATACTTACTGCGATTAATATTTCTTTACAAAATAATCAAAATATCAATGCTAATAATCTGATCTTCTAAACAAAGACAACGTTTTTAACGAAATTCCACAAAAGGTCATCAAAACTTTATGTCCATCTAACAGCTCTGTTCAGTCTGTTTGGTCTAGAACTAGCTCTTTAGAATGTAAGAATCAATAATATCTATTTCACGAAAACGCGCTAGAACATTGTTGAAACTTCTGGATTCTCGCACGAGTCGTGTAAAAGCGGTTAGTCGAGAGAGCGAATGTTATTTTTCATTAGTTATAGTCAGTATGTTATAGACCTCAGAAGCAATAATTGTGATTCAAGCCTATTAACCGGAATACTACAGAATTTGACCAAAAATGTTTATAGATTTCAAACATTACAAACCGTTCAATTTCAGTGAATTACTTCAGATGCTATTATTTCTGCGAGGACATTAAATATATTCGTCGGAAAAATCAGTTTGTAAGGACGAGAATCTAAACAAGAACAAACGAACCAGTTTAAACGTGGTGTGACAATATCAACTGAGAATTGGTTTGCTAGTCATGGGCCTGGTTCGTCAATAAATTATTCAGTTTCAGGCTAAATATAAGACTCAGTGTTGTCTGTAAATTTGTAAATAAGTTATGTTTAATAACTATTGGTAATAACTATTATTATAAATTGTATTGTTGCTGTTTTTTGTACATTAAAATATATTTGTGGTAAATCAGAAAATTGTGTATGTAAATCCTGTTGGCAAATACAGTAAATCTGATTATAGTAACATTTAATTAACTTTTAAATTCGAATCCAAATTTCCGATTATTTGAACTAGTAATACTTTAACATAACGTAGCATAATAAATCGAAGACTTGTCTGGGATGAATTATAATACGAAACAGTAATCATTAAGTTACTTTCGTCGGATCAGTTGTTGAGGTTCATATTTTTAGTCTACTTGGCTATTAAGGCCCCAATTAATCTAATTTACCACTCAGATTCCAGTTTGTAACCTACTTGGTTATTTAAATTCCATCTGTAGCCTACGTAGTTGATTGTGCTTCAATCTGTAACCTACTTAGCTACTCAGATTGTATTTTGTAACCTACTTAACGGACAAGGCTGAAATATTAAGCCCATAGTCACATCCTGTGAACAAAACAACGGACTTGTCAAAGCTCGCAAGTTCCTAAACTCTATCCTCATTTGAAGAAGAATAATACAAACTAAAAGAAGCATGGAGTTACCATAGGAACGTATGAGTTGATGTCAAATATTATACTGATCGGTTGTTCAATAGTCACTTCAAATGTATATAAAAAATTACCTTAAGAAGTTAATAGGTCAGTAATCCACAGATACATCAAGTGAGGATGTGAGTTTTATTTTAACGTAAAGCTACATAATAGGTTACCTTCCCTCTGTCCAACACGGAAAATCAAACATAATACTTTAGTGTTATAAACCTGTAAGCTTACCGCTGATTTTCTTGTGGGACCAAAATAAACATATACATGTTTCCCTACAATACATCAATAATATCTGTTTCATAGTGAATATCATCAGGTCCGACCAATGTATTGTTAAACCAATGAAGAGAAAGTTTAAGTTCTACCAGTGTAAAGAGGCAATTATAGTCGTCGACACAATCGTCCTGAAAGAGAAGAAGTGATTTCTCTGCCCAAGACGTGATGGCCAAGAAGGTGGAGGAAGAAAGAGAAGTTTTGGATGCAAGACAAAGCTCTCACCAAGAGTATTGGCAATGTTGTGTACATGAGCAACTTCCTGGCAAGATGGAAAGGAGATGGGAGAAAACATCACATTAACCTTCTATATCTTGTCTCATATTATTTTGGAACAATTGGTAGTAGAAGAGATGCTAGTTATGAATTTAATTCAATATTTCTTTTGGCTTTGATGCCTCACCTGCCGAGCACAGACATGAGCCAGCTGATACATAATGCAGGTAGAAAGAGAGGTATACCATCGGGAGGTATTCCTTGTCCGTTTCTGAGTCTCCTGTGCCTCCTAGCAGGCAGGACTCCACCATAATGTGGAAAACGGGTCGAGGTCTTAGGAACAGATTGAGCAACTGCCTGAACAATACAATCAGTCACTGCTACCATCCAGTTGTCTTTTAATGGCAAACAGACGACGACAGGATGAAGCTCAGAAAAGTTGTAAAATAGAGCCATTTAGCATTGTTCAACTTCTACAAAGGCACACGGGTCAAGTGGCATTCATCACGGTCAATCTGCCTCAAAATGATAGGGAAATGATCACTGCCCCATAGGTCACCTTTAACTCTCAAAGAAAAGCGAGAGAAAAACAAAGGAGAGCAGATAGTGATCATTTGCAGTAATTGACTGACCAGGTGAGTGAAAATAAGTATTAAAGAGAGAAATATTGAGATCTGAAAGAATATGCTCTATGGAACGAGTGCTCCAATCAATATCAGCATTACCCTGTAGGGGATTGACCAAAAATAACATAGCGAGTATCCAGTTGACACTCATAGGCGTCATGGTCTTTGTAACCCCCACAAGCACATATCAAATAACCACAACAAGACGCCTTCGAATGTTCGAGCCGTTGACTCTGGAAACATCAGAGAGGGTTAGGAATGTATGGCCATACCACACAGTTCACATAACCTGCTTTGACAAAGTCAGGTGGACGTGGTTATGTAAACGTGAAAATTAAGACATCAGTTGGTAACACAATTTTGTTCTGTGGAGATATAGAACACAGCAGAAATGACTTGGCTAGAGGAACCAGCAAGGACCTCTGATTCGAAGATGGTCTTCAAATTTCTCTCAACGACAACTTGTCAGGAGGAGTTCAGATTAACATGGGAAGTGATCTCAATACGGATATCGCCAATTATATTTGAACTAAGGAGAATTCACCTTGTGTAGGAGTAGATGTTCCCCAAAATATCTCCAGAGTGTAACTTCCTCACGGACGTGGTAAAAACAGCAAGCCCATCTAATTCCTTCTGAACGAAAAAGAGAGACATTTACCCTAAGGATAAAGAGTAAAATAAAGAAAGAAGGATAAAAATAGAAGTACAGAATCTGATGGTGGTGGTTTGTCTTTTTTATGCGTAATCATTTATCTATAAGTTGTTGTTTTCCTTTTTGTTGAAATATTATGGGATCCATTGACTCTACACACCATGGAGTCCTACATGGGGACGCCATGCACTGCCAAACAAGGGCACTGCAGCAATGCCTGGGTTTCGTGAGCACTACACTCAAACACTAACATCAGGCACACTGAGAACGTTCAGCACTAGTACTCGGTTGACTCTAAGGCAAACCATCTACAGGAATTCAAGGTCAAAATGGTGTGTTGGGATGAACCCCCACCCACCAGAATTCTTTCCTCCTTTTCATGGATTGTCAAGCACGGCAAACACGTAGGTGGATTATCAGATCTCAAAGGAGATAAACTGAAAATACAGAACCTTCGTTGGAATGTCCTTCAACATGTACATGAATCCACCTCGATGGGTAAATAAATAATATCTTATTCTACTACAGTGTCAATGATAAATGAGCAACCATCTTAGCATCTTATTTTTTCTGCAAGTCTTATGACCATACAATTTTATAACTCGCTATAAACCATAAATCAATTTTTCTACCACTGAGATAATAAATATGATAGTTTCAGTTATGGTATACAGATCAATTTTGACCAGAAAAACACTTGTTTATTGTTAACGCACTAGAAAATGCACGAGAGGTACTTCAAGTAATATGGATACTAGGAGAACACTGGATTTTTTTGATGGAGTGTTTGTTTGTTCGTTTCTTTTGAATTTCCTGCAAAGCTATGTGCGCTAGTCATCCCTAATTTTGAAGTGTAAGACTAGAGGGAAGACTGCTAGTCATTACCACCCACCGCAAACTCTTAGGCTACTCTTTTACCAACGAATAGTGTGATTGGCCGTCACATTATAACGCACCCACAGCTAAAAGGGCGAGCATGTTAAGTGTGACAGGAATTCGAACCCGCGACCCTTAGATTACAAGTCGAATGCCTTATCCACCTGGCCATGCCGATCCGAGGGAGAGTAAAAGACTTAGAAATCTTCCTTGCGTGATAAAATTAAAGAGATCGAATTAAGTTTAAAAGAATTCTTATCTTTTTTTTGGCAAAATTTCTGTGCATTCACACATTAGAATAGACATCATCTGCAATAATTTTATAGTGGATTCATAATAGGGATTTATAGCTTGAGCACTTTGTCAACAGTAGATATTCAACCTTTTTACTTACGTTTTTGTTATCCTATTTTTAAGTTTTAAATTATCATTTTTTATTTACTTTCAATCTTACTTTTGTTAATGCAACATCAATGGGCAAACATGTCACTAGAGTAAGACACAACCCCCACTAAGTATGTATAACATTTTAATGATAAAAAAAGTTTTTTTTCAAATTAATTAAATCCATCTAAAATATTGTTTTAAATAAGGCTAAGTATCTTTTAAATTAATTATTTATTAAGTAAAGTGGCTTTGTGCCTAAGGTTTCGTGTAAACATACGCCGAGTACAAACCACTCAGAACGACATCGTATCTATTACGCCGCTGGCGAAAATCTTAAGGCCAATGGACAGCAAAAAATATGCATTTTGCGTTGTTAGACTCAACCACATATTTGAGAAGTGCTTCGAAAAATAAAATTAAGAAAAGGGAAAATAAAAATAAAAATAAATAAATAAAAACTTTCTTAGCATTTAATAGGGAAAATGTGAACACACTGTAATTATCCTAAATATTAGCTGGTCAAAAGTTTAAGACCATACCAAAAAGAAGTTCTAAACAGGGTATTAAATGCCCAAGAAGAGGTCTCAGTAGTGAGTTGCACGGCCGTCATTGCGAATAACTGCAAACATTCGCATTGGTATGGTCGATATAAGCATTGCAGAAGGTTGGCTGGAATATTATACCAAGTGGTGAAGATGGCTTTACGAAGATCATGCACTGTTTGAAAATGACGTCCATTTCTATAGACTTCCCTTGCCATCCACCCCCAAATATTTTCAATGGGGTTCAGTTCGGGCGAATACGCTGAATGGTCCAAAAGAATCACGTTATTCGCCATGAAAAAGTTTTTTTGTCCTGCGGGCATTGTGGATTGCAGCGTTTTCTTGCTGAAAGATCCATTCATTTCCATACAAACAAGGACCTTCAGTCAATAAGGATGCTCTCTCCAACATGCTAATGTAGCCACCTGCTGTTTGACGCCCCTGTATAACTATAACCTGAAGCTCCATTGTTCCATGGAAGGAGAAAGCACCCCAGATCATGATAGAACCTCTTCCACTGTGTCGTGTAAGAAAATGTCTCCGGTGGGTTTATCCTTCTCGTTACCAGTAACGTTGGAAGCTATCTGGACCATACAAGTAAATTTTTTTCTCATCAGAGAACAAAACCTTCTTCCACTTTTTTACGTCCCATGTTTTGTGCTTCTCAGCAAAGTTAAACCGAGGTGTTTCGTAATGTGGAAGGAGGTTTACGGTTTAAAACCTTTTTCTCGTACATACCGTCTTATTGTTCTTGAGCTGCATTCTGCGCCCATAATGGCCTTGATCTGGTTCGATGATGGGCTGGTGTCTTGCTGGACAACCCGTCGAATCCTTCTGCTCAACGCCGTCAAAATTTTCTTGGTTCAACCACTTAAAATTCTCTTTCCATATCCCTCAGGGTCTTTTAAAATTTTGCAACAGCAATTTTACTACGCCCAATCTCACCAGCGATGGCACTTTGAAAGAGACCTTGCTTTTGCACCGCGACAAATCTGCCACGTTCAAACTCTGTCAACTCTTTAGCCTTTGCTATGCTTTTACCCAATGTAACACAAAAGATGTCAGTGGGAGACGTTGACAACACTAATGCTTGAACATAAATAACTAAATTTCGGTACGTGTTTAGCGATTAACGCTTCGTTTCAGTATGGTCTTAAACTTTTGATCAGCTAGTATTTAGGCTAATTTCATAGTGTTCACATTTTCCCTATTAAATGCTAAAATGTTTTTTTTTTTATTTTTATTTTTCTTATTTTCATCTTTCAAAGCTCTGCTCAAACATGTGGTTGAATCTAACAACTCAAAATGCATATTTTTTTTTCTTTATGGTCGCTGAACTTAAGATTTTGGCCAGCAGTGTATGTATTTAAAACTGTGTAAATCAACTTTCAATGAAAAGGAATCAAAGATAACTCATGGGAATTCGTAGCATTTCATATAGTGTATTTGTCTGAGCTTTAATCAAAATCCACAAACAATCTTTTTTGTAGGCTTGTGAAACAGTAATAATAATATGAGCAAATGAGTAAATTTTTATTTTGTTTGTTTGTTTTTATTTTGTTTTTGAATTTTGCGCAAAACTACACGATGGCTGTCTGGCTAGCCGTCTCTAATTTAGCAGTGTAAGACCAGAGAAAGTAGCTAGTTATCACCGCCACGTTTTGTGCTACTCTTTTATCAACGTATAGTGAGATTAAACGTTACATTATAACGCCCCACAGCTGAAAGGGCGAGCATGTTTAGCAGACAGGGATTCGAACCCGAGGCCCTCAGATTATAAGTCCGGTGCTTTAATTACCTGCCATGCTGGGCCCATGGTTCTTGATAATAGTAGAAAACAGTATCGGTTATGAATGCTGAAAGTTAGTGAAATGTTTAAGTTTTAAAACCAAGTCTAGACATATTTTATCAGGAATGTTCGTGATAATTAAAAATTATGTCAAAGTTAAATTGCTGATTTATTAATCCATTCGAAAAGTGTATTAAATGAAAAGATGAAAACAACGTATATATTCTAGTTTCTAAGGTGACTTTTTTATTACTAAACGAAGTTTGATTTATAATTTAGAGTTAGGTCTGAGAGCAGCTCAAGTACTGAGAAACAAAACCACTCAACCTTAATCTAATGTACGCAAAATTTAGGCAGTTAATAAAAAAAAGTTTATTAACAATATCGAAATAATGCAAAATAGATGTGGGATACTGATAAATAGATCCACTACTAAAACAGGAAGCTAAGCCTATTAATTATTGCAACATTTCGAATAATAACAAGAGCCATGTAACGTAAGGTTTCTGGTAGGTTTTGCGATGGTACTATCTGCTAATACCCAGGGTTTTTTTTTGTAATCGCTAGGCTTATTCTTAGGTCTAGCTTTACTAAGTTTTATATATATATATATATATATATAACATTTTTTATGCATATGTGTTTAAATATTGGCGGTTTTAGCATTGAAACTGTAGCGAGATTATTACATACGATTCTCTTTCAATATCTCTTTATTATATATTTGGAACTTTACTACCCTTTGACTGACCACTTTTGAGGTTTTCCTCAGTAATAGAATAATTTATGGCCAGAATTCTATCCGTATTTAGTGATGAAGTAATTGTTTCGGGATTTACGTTTTTGGGTGTCATGTATCATCACAGAAATTGCCAGGAGACGAGAGGAACTTTTCGATAGTCTTTGTTGCTATTTCGTTCAGTACAACTTGACTAACATCCAATAAAATCTGAAACTTGTCTCGCTCGTTGATCGACTACCGATGGCTGGTTTCTTTGTGACGAGTACTTGGAGTAATGTGACATCGGGGTCGTACATAATAATCTTTGTAAGACTTTGGTTGTATATAATTAGCATTCTGAAGACCGATGCCGAAAAGTTGGTTATCAATTTGTTTGGAAAAATTCCACATATCCCACCAACCTTGTCTAAAAAGTCTTAGAAATACGTCCTTTGGATATGCTATTATAACTTTGTTTAATGTTTACCTACATCAGAAATCTTAGGTTTAAGACTTATTGTTTGTTTTGTTGTCTATTTGTTTGTTTTGAATTTCGAGCATAGCTACCCGAGGACTATCTGTGTTAGCTGTCCCTAATTTAGTAGTGTAAGGCTGGAGGGAAAGCAGCCACTCATCATCATCACCCTCGTCTCTCTGGGCTACTTTTTTACCAATAAATAGTGGGATTGACCTTCACATTATAATGCCCCCACTGCTGGAGGGGCGAGCATGAATGGTGATGGGGTTTTGTTGTTGTTTGCTTCTTCATACGCTCTCTACATACTGGAAAACTACTTCCCAATTGCACTGTTTTTATTAAATAGTCTTTGTTTATTGTGTCTTGTTTTTAACTTATACTCTATAGTAACTGTATTTGGAGAAACCTGCATACATTCAAAATTTTGCGCTCTCTCTTCACATATACTGTATAAAATGTTTTGGGTTGGTGAGAATAATGCCATGTAAGAACCAATTTATTTGCAAAGTCTGTTTTTATGTTTGTAAAAAACATAAATAACATCTTCTGATGTTATTTAATTATTGTTTTACTTTTACGTTAAGACGCAGACAGCGTAGTTGCTTTGCCATAAAACGCCAAACCAACCAACCAACCGTTTCATTGAAGCGGGTGAAATATATTATTTGTTATCAGAAAAACAAACACTTCATTGTTCGATATTGCTTAATAAAAGTCCAAAGCTACTACTGTTCTGCAAGACAGGAACAGAATAGACTTTTGAATAAAATGTAATAAAATAAATGAACATGTCTGAATAAAAATGTGTTTAGTTTTATTTTGTTAATGTTTTTGGTAGACGCCCGTCATCAGGTAGTAAAATCCGTTGAAATTATGAAATAATTTAAGAAAGATTCGTTGAATGGTTAATTTACAAGATTTCTAATATCACACGCTCTACTATGAAAACGTTAAATAAATGTTATTTGAGAAAAAACAGTATTTTTTTTTTTTATTGTATTAAAATTAAACGGAAAACAACTAACAGTGTAGCCTGACTGATTATTTATGTCATTATATTGTTAACACTGTTAAACAAACTGAATTTGGTCACATATTGGTAACTTTAAATCTTTATGGTTTTATTTACCTCATGTGGCTAACTAGAACTATTATAAACGTGATGAATTAAGCCAGTTAATGAATAATAATAATAACAGTGTAAAGATGTAAAGTTTTCCATTTTTCATATTAATATTGAAGTTATTAGAGTTCGTTTTAATTCTTTGACGTTCTTATAAGATTATTAAAATTAAAACCCATTTTCTCTGCAATATTAATAGCTGAAACCAAGGTTAAACAGAATGAATAACTTCAGAATAAAATTGATGATTATTGTTTTACAATGCCTCCCAGTGGTACAGCGGTATGTCTGTAGACAAAACCGGGTTTCGATACCAGTGTTGGGCAGAGCACAGATAGCCCACTGGGTAGCTTTATGTTTAATTCTAAACAAAGAAAAATCTTTGTATAACTCTTTCTAGAATAATGATCAGGTAAGTAGTAGGTCTAGACACCTATAAAGGTATATTACAAAAACAATTTAAGATTTGTCTCAATGCTATCGACAGATGGTACAGTCACAGAATTGTTATTCATCGAAGTAATTCATTATGATAAACTATACATATCAAAACTACTACCAACATACTCCAAGTGCGAAGGTATTGTTATTTCTAGAGATTTATGAAAATTGCTGATTTAAGTTATCTTTATCAACACTGTTTAGGCCTATTCGACCAAATTCGTAACCCTTTGTACTCGTTACATTTTACATTACTAGTAACTTCTAATATATTACGTGTATCTTCACAAAATTTGGTAGACTTTTAGAAAACATTAAAAGTTTACACACGAAAAACAGGTTTTTAATGAAGTAATTTTATTAATATTTGTTTCTGAAACTGTCGACTATTTTTTAACTTGTACGAGGGCAATGTGGTTTTATTTTGAGATATATTTTAAAAGTTCTTATAAACTGTGTTTTGATGCCAATCTCATTGACGTAAGTAGTAAAAATGTTATTTAATAAAATTTTGGAGTAACGCTCTTAACGTCCTGACACATGCGCTTTATTTATATTACATGGGCGAACCTACTTGATGATGTCTGGAGAAACGTTGTGGACAAAATAAACAAAAAGTGAAAATGTTTTTCTTTTTCTACATCCCATGTTACTCGATAGCACGTGGAATAATTCTATACTGCTATACAATAAACGAAAATTATGTAAAACGAACTTTATCATTTTCGTTTAACACACCTATTTTACTTCCTATGGGAGATGTTTACGGAAATATTAAAAATCATTTCATTAAGATAAAGGTAAACGTTTACTTATTTAATTTTCTAAGAGCAAAAAACTTTTATTCTATTAATACTTTTCACTTGACAGCTGAATAAATGGATTAACGAGGAAAGAGTAGAAGTTAGGATATTTATGGTTTGTTTGGTTTCAGTTTTTTCTTTACATAGCCAACTTCCTTCTCTTTATTTTAACTCTTAGGTTTGAAATGCTTTTGAATGATCTGGAAGATCTCAATTCTACATCTGGAATGGGTTTTACATTCTTAGAAATTTCAGTAACATGAGTCAATTTTGAAAGATATCTTTCCAAACTTCAAGCGGACATGACTCGTAATACGAGGGTCGCGGGTTCAATTCCTTCACACCAAACATGCTCGTCCTTTCAGCCGTGAGACATTATTATGTGACGGCCAATCCCATTATTCGTTGGTAAAGAGTAGCCCAAGAGTTGGCGGTGGGCAGTGATGACCAGCTGCGTTCCCTCTAGCCTTACGCTAATAAATTAAAGACGGATAATGCAGGTAGCTCTCGCGTTGCGCGCAAATTCAAACCAAACCAAACTAATCAAGAATCAAATATTTACCAGTAATTCAGCTATGAAACAGTTATTCATAGCACATTCTGCTTAAACAAGTATGAAACTGTTAGTACTATTTCATACGTTATAAAAACTACAAAACAGTAAATTAAATAAACTAATTAGTAATATAAATATCAAGTAAAATTATGTTCAAAACATCCTTGCACATTAAATTTATATTTAGTCGTATACTTTTTATTACATTCACCTACTGGCTTATGGTAGTTAAGACTACCTACATTGGATCCACTTGCACATTAAATTTTTGTCTGGAAACAGATTGGCTCCTACATCCACACAATGGCTTGTTGTAGATAAGAATTACTGGTGACAATTTGAGAAGAAATTAAATATTTTATATGTAGCCAGTATTTCCTTTCCAAACTAAAAAGTACTAGTAGATGGCGCTCTAACCAATTATTTAGAATGCTAGTATGAATGAACATTCAATGAGTGTTTATTATAAAGAGTATGACAACATAACAAAGATAAAACTTTGAGTTTAGGCTACAGACGTTTAAGGATCGTATAAACTTGTGAAAATAAATAGTGAATAGGTTATTTATATAATCAACACTAAAGATGTACTTGTCACCCAACTGCAAACAGCTGCCTTCCCATTAGTTTTACACTACTAAAGTAGGGACGGCTAGATAACTCAATTGCTTAAATTCCTTTTTTTTCACAATCTACACAAATAGTTGGAACATCTAGTTTTTATAGCACGTTTTCTTAACGTCGTTAGTTGTGTCAGACGAGTTAGAGTAGAAATATTTTCTCCACAACATATGGATTAACAAAATATTGATATATAATGAGAAAACCATGTCACTTGATATTAATCACCCTTACTTAATATATTTTTTATTTACTTTAATATTTTTGACAAATGTATGAAAATATATGAGAAGAGAGAAATTAAAATAATTGAAAACGTTTAATTAATTAACTTTATGAAAGCTTTTACTTGTTGATTGTTTATAAACTCCTATTCCACGGTTCGCGAACACAGACTTCTGTTTAGAGTTTTGTTGTAGCGTTAAACACAACAAAATACTAGCTTGCATATTTATATGCATGTCGTTAAAATAATCAAGGAGCTCGGTATAGTGAGGTGGTTAAGTTGTTCGACTCGTAATCTGAAGGTTGCGGGTTCGAATCCCTGTCACACCACACTTACTCACCCTTTCAGCCGTGGGAGCGTTATAATGTGACTGTCAATCCCACTATTCGTTGGTTTAAGAGTTACCCAAAAGTTGGCGGTAGCTGGTGATGTCTAGTTGCTTTTCCTCTAGACTTACACTGTTAAATTAAGGACGGCTACCGCAGGTAGCTCTGGTGTTGCTTTGCGCGAAATTCAAAACAAACAAAAAATAATCTAGAAATGATATTTTATAACATGTTATTATGAGTGCTAAAGTTAGGTTGAAACAGGTTAAAATTTCATGTACAACATTCTATTAGCGATTTTACGGTCATAATGAAGTAGGATAATATGACTATCAATTCCGAGTTCAATGTTTATTAAGATTTGCCTATGCTAGTACTTCCGCGGATATTTTACTTCTGTTTATGTACATTATTATTACCTGACTTATAATTCTGAAGTTATTCGCCTATTTGTACTTGATAATTTTATTTCGTAACCTAGTGTTTGTATAATAATGTATATAAAAACACAATAAAAAAAGCAGTTTGCTTTCGATGAAGAATAAAATATCTGGTTTATTTTGAATTTCACACAAAATTAACGTCATTTGTCTCTAACTTAGCAGCGTTTAGACTAGAGGAAAAGCAGTTAATAAACGTCACAAAAAAGCGCTAATTCCTGGGCTGCTCTTCTACAAAAGAATAGTGGGATTGCATTCACGTTAAAATGACTCCACAGCTGAGTGGACGAGCATGTTCGATGACGGGTTATCTAAGTTTTTCAAGATGTCATTCAAAAGTTAGATTGGCAATGTCCACTGATAGTCCAAAACGTGTAATTAATAGAATGTGTCATGCTACATGTTGAAGACTATAATACACGTTGTAAATGTAATTTCATCTTAATGCGTGATTTTGTCCAGTATTTCCAACTAACATAACTATTGCTTACGGTCTTAGAGCGGAGAATTCTTCTGCAGCTAAAATCGTGTAAACTTTAACAATAAATTGTTTTGGAATGATATGACGCACATAGATAATCAGTTATGCCAATACATGACAATGAATAATAGATATCTGAAGGAGTTTCAGACACAAACCAACTTTTCTCGAGAGAAATCTGCCTCACATAGTGTATTTAGTGACAACAAAATGTCAGTACTGAAGTCGTTAGGGTCCTAATGAAAATACAGTTACTGTTACAATGTCAGCCATTGTAAGTTTTAATGTTTGTATGCTTTGTGTTGTGTTTGAGACTCTTGAAAATGTAGGACATTTGTATTGTGTATTCTCGCTTCGTGGTCAGTAAATTACCTTAATTTTATTCTGATGTTCTTTTCTTCAGTCTTTACATATCTAGAAATCACCAAATATAGTTATATCAAAATATACGAGTGCTCCATAGATTTCAAATTGCTTCCTATTGAGCTACCGTCACATGGTAACAGCTGTTTGCAGTTGGGTAACAATTGCAACTTTAGTGTTGATTATATAAATAAACATCCAGGAAAAGAAAGAAATTTTATTCTATTTCCTGGTTATTTTTGCAAGTTTATACGACCTCTAATTATTTGTAGAGGCTCGGCATGGCCAAGCGCGTTAAGGCGTGCGACTCGTAATCCGAGGATCGCGGGTTCGCGCCCGCGTCGCGCCAAACATGCTCGCCCTCCCAGCCGTGGGGGCGTTATAATGTAACGTTCAATCCTATTCGTTGGTAAAGAGTAGCCCAAGAGTTGGCGGTGGGTGGTGATGACTAGCTGCCTTCCCTCTAGTCTTACACTTCTAAATTAGGGACGGCTCGGTGCAGTGGGCTAACAACCTACTCACTTAAAACCTGTTGAAGAATCCACAAGTGATTGCGGCCCTATGTTCCTTGATGGAATCGGTGGCGAATGAATGAATTATTTGTAGACTAAACTCAAACGTTCTCTAGAGGTAATTGCAAATCTTTTTATATTGTTCTACTTTTTTTTTCAACATTTTTACTGAACATTCAGTCACACTAATATATTAAACACTTTCTAGTATTCGTTAGAACGTTATCTAATAGTATATTTTTTATTTGGCTACATTTAAAATATTTTATTTCTTCTCAGCTTGTGACCATTCTGACCAATTTGTTTGCATATAGTATCAAATTTTTACGAGGTAAAGATTTCATCTGCAAATGGATCCAATCCAGGTAGTCTTAGCTACCATAATCTAGTATGCGGATATAGTATACAGTATACTACCAAATATAAATTTAATGTGCAAGTGGATCACATTGTGGTAGGTGGTTTCACGTCTACTTACATGTTAAATCTTATATCATGCTTCTGCAGTACGTTAAAAGTTTTCACTTGTGATGTTTAGTCACTTTCCTTAAGCAATGTTTCTGAAAATATAAAGGTTTCGTTTGATAACGAACTCATTTTATTAAATGTTTATTCAATTCAACACACACCCAAAAGAAGGATAAACCTCAAAGTTATCTCTAGTGTACAGTCTAAACATTAAATGTATTTGCTTTAATGTAGTAGCTGATATTATTAACGTAGATTTTCTTAGTACAGTGAGTTGTAAGAGTTAATATTTATCTCCTATACCCAGAGAACTATGAGGATGAAACGGTTAATTTCCATGTCGTTCAAAGAGTTGAAATATTAGCTTCTGATCAAAAGCTACATACCAAGTTGGATTACAACTAAACTCAAACAATTAACAGGTACTACTAACTAAATATGCTATTTTTTACTTTACTCATAAAGATTATAATGCATTGGTTTGTTAGTTGGATGTTGTCAGTCGTAATCACAGGATTATCTCACGAAATTTGGCTTTTACTCTTAATGAAAATAATATTAACAACGAATAGGTTACATATACATTGTTCAGGGAACACATAAACAGTTCCCAGCTCCCGTTACAGCAGTCCAAACGTACAAAAATCAATAGGCGCTGTAGTATGTTTTCTTATGAAAGGGTATGAATCCTCGTTTCATTTTCTAGTTAGTTGAAGTATGCAATTTTGAACAAATAGATCGTGGAAGCAAGTCGTTCACACGTGACGTGTGTCGATTTTTCCATACTGAGGTTGTTTTGATTAAAATGCATACTGTTACAAGCACGTGACCTAGGTGTTCGTAGATTTCACCTCTTAAAGGTACATTTAATACTTGCTGCAAATCTTTATTTAGAAGGTCCTAGTTGTCCAAGTTGATCCACATATCTTTGTTACCCAATGCTATTAAATTTAACGGTATGAGTTTCTAGAAAAGTCTAAAATAAGAGCTACTTATGAAAGCCAAAATTCTAAAATATAGGTTTGATACTTTCCGTCCAACCGCGGCTTTATATCGGATGTGGTTGTCATGTGTTGGTATGTTCAAAATATTTTCAAAATATTCTGATAACTCTCTCTATAAGGCAAAACACCAATGCACAACAATATACTGCAACACCTTATGGTGTTTTCATGTGACGATGGGAAAATATGAAGATTTACCATCTTCAGAGTACTTCATCTGGTCTTTTAGCAGACATTACATGTTAAATCCTTGTTATTCTACTCTCATCTTTTTAATATTAAACTACTGAATACAACATTTTTTGTACCATAAAAGTCACAAATGAAGGATTGTCATCAAGCTTGTTGGTAGACAATCAATTATCGTCACATTTTCCTCTTCCCAAAACCAGTTCGTAGGGATAACCATCTAACAGTTTAGACTGAAAATAATTATAACACTTTGGCATCTTAAAACCACTCTAACGAAGCATAATTTAGCAATTTGTTTATAGAAAACATTAAAATATAACATCTTTCAACAATGAAATCACTTCTAAGGAAACATGATCTCGCTTACTAGTGTGTTTCTTTGTAATTAAGCACAAATCTACAAAATGGGCCATCAATGCTCTGATTACCACTGGTACAGAAACCCTCTTTCTAGACATGCTGCTGTGCCTTTGGGGGGCAGTTTATCAGTAGAAAACAATTAAATATAACATATATGATATCATAAAATCACTTTCATGTGAGGTTCATTTAGCCTTTTGGCAAAAAATCATGAAATATCATATTTTTGTAACCCTAAATCTGCTTCTAGAAGATCATTTTCTAACCTTTATTATACAACAGTTAAATATAGCACATCCGGTATCATAAAACCACTTTCAGATGACAGTCGTCTAGTCTTTTAGTTTGATTTGGTTTGTTTTCAATTTCGCGCAAAGCTACACGAGAGGTATTTGCGCTAGCCGTCCCTAATTTAGCAGTGTAAGACTAGAGGGAAGGTAGCTAGTCATTACCACCCACCGCCAACTGTTGGGCTACTCTTTTACTAACGAATAGTGGGATCGACTGTCACGTTATAATGCCTCCACGGCTGAAAGGGCGAGCATGTTTGGTGTGACGAGGATTGGAATCCGCGACTCTCGGATTACGAGCCGAACGCCTTAACCCACCTGTCCATGCCGAGCCTATTTCAGAGAAAAATATTACTTTATAACTAGAAAAACAAATCTTGAGGAAGTTTTTAGTGTTTAGTGCTAACTAAGCTAATGAGTGTTTCAAAATACACGAGAAAACTGAAGTACAAACTATATTGTAAGGGTGGATCCAGACTTTGATTAATAAGTAAAAGATCAAGCCTGTCGTTATCTGGTGTAAAACATACAGAAGCCAGAAACACCTTCACACTGCCAAATATTATTACAGTCCTAGCTGTTGGCGGACATTGTTTTATTCACACATTTTTAAAATTTATGCTGCAAGAAAAGTTTCTTGTGTTATCAACCTAGAGGACGGGTGTAGAACATTGGATTTTTCCCTGATTGTGGTAACAGTAAAAAAAATACACCAGCTTATTTATATTAACGCACAACTCAGTGACATTAAATAAACATTCTAAAACCTTTTACAGTAAATATGAGTTTGTCTATATAAATATTTTGAAAGATATGGATTTCTAAAATTAACAATAGGATGAACAGAGTTTTGAGTTAACTGACTTAACATAGCTTGTTTAGGTTGAAGTGTTTCATGTACAAGTAGCGTATATCCTGTTAAATACGTCTACCGATCATCGTCCAGATTTCGGTAAGTCGAAGCATGTCAGTATTTATTTATTTTGACTTTTAATGAAACTTATGTGCACATTTTAAACGTTGTTTTTGTTGTATTTAAAGGCTAAGCACATGAAGTATACAAGATGTTAAACAATTTACTACAGTCAGACCACATGGGTATGATAAATTACATTTTTCTTAAAGATGGTTTTTAGACCATAACACATTACCGTATGAACTGTTACATCCAGTAACAGTTTTGTACTTGATTAGAAATAGTGGAATTTTAGGACTGTTTTGTAACTTATATCTCTTTATTATTTTTATGGTGTCGCTAGTTACTTCTTTATTGTCATATTAATCATACATTTTCCACTAATTCAAAATTTGATGTCTGTTTATTGCTAAGTTAATGTGTTAAGACTTTCATCTAAAGCCTTCAGTTATGGTAAATTCAGAAAGCAAATTTTTTTCATAATTAGGCAGTTCTAGATATGCATAATATTGTAACATTTTTGGCCTTAGTGGCGTGGTGGTTAATGTATTGTACTGTTATCACAGAACTTCAAGGCTCCGAGATGTTGTGATACAAAAGTTCTTCGATTGTGAATATGTTTTAAGAGTGAAAGAAAGCCACTATTTGCTTAAGAGTAGTCTATTCAGGCGGTGGGATCTTTCGTCAGGTGCTCTTTCTGTAACCTGCAGTTCAAAATTAGAGACAATTTTAATTGAACAACATTAGCTTTTGACCTGGCCTTTTAGCCCATTGTGTACATAACATGTCATTTCGGTGAGATATGCATTTCTTTTCCATCAAAGGAAAGATAATCAGTCAGTAACACCCTACCCCTCGCCATTTAAGCTAAGGATTTTGTCACTCTTATAACGTAGCCACGTTTTAAAGTAGGTGAATGGCATATTTTTTATATCGCACGGATTTGAGTAACAGTTAATTAAAAACCCAAATGCTCAAAACAAATTACAGATTCCAGAACATCAGCTCGTGCATGTTCATTTATTTGTAGGCTACCTTTTATATTATTACTAGGGCATTTACACAGTAACTATTCCAAGCATGTAGACAACAACACAAGTATAGAATAATACGTAAATATTTTGGCCCAAACTATACAAAGTACATAGTTGAAAACTACGTGTATTTTAGTTGTTGTTGTTACTCGTAATTTTAATGCCTTAGTTGATACGAGAGTTCCGCAACGTACTCTATCATTAATAGTTCACGTATTTTGTGGAGATTAGAGTTCAATTTTGCCCTCAAAGAAGATTTTCTTGAAATGATGCTACTGGTAAGGTCTCGGATAAACTATAATGACTAGAATTTATTAAAATATCTAATTATTTCATATTTTTGTAAAAGTTTTGATTTTTTTAGGATTTATTATAAGTTGAGATCATGTTAGATTTTAGTAAAAAAAATCTAATTAGTTCACATTTTATTAAAATTTCTGATTATCTCAGGATTTATTATTTGTTTTGATTCTGTAGAATTTTAAATTATATTAAATTTCAGTAGATTTTTCTAAGTTTATTTTAGCTTTTAGTTGTTTATCAAATATAAAATATTCCAAAGATAAACTAAGTAAAGTCTATTGCTCTGATTTATTGTTTAACATTTAAAATTAGCTTGCAGAACAATTTCTAAACTATTTCTACTTATGGACGTGTATATAGTTAGTTCTATTGTATAACGATCTGTTATATCGTTTAATCTGTAAAAGTATTGATTATATTAAGTACTACAGTAGTATTACTTCTTATATTACGTTATAGGTGATTTGTACAATAAAAGAAACCACCCTGTTTTGCACTATCGCCAATAAAGCGTTGACATGAAACTGGCACAAGCATCTCCATTGTTCATAACAGGATATTAAAATACAATCATCTCTTACACTCTGCAACAGTATAAGCTTCAAAACAGTACAATTTACGACGAAAATATGCCATATAGACAAAGAAAGTCGAGTACTCCTTATTCAGGAATAAATATTAATGAACATGCTCATGAATGCTCATCACTTACGCTAATATATACAAGTAATTAAAGAAATGGGAATTTAGAAACCTATACATATGGGTCGAAAAAAATAAAGGAACAAGGCTGGAGATTTTGAAGACCTTATTTACTGAAACTGCAAACCGCTATTTAGGCTTTATTCTGTTACCTAGAATTACATTTGGTGGAGTTAAAATAGGGATTTGTAGTTTGAGTAAATAATCTACAGTTTCTCCAACCTTGTTTCCTTACTTTTGCGATCCTTATTTGCAGGCTTTTAAATTTCAATTTGTATTTATCTTTATTGTTAGTTTTTTAATGAACAAAGAATTTATTGATATAATAGCTGACTTTATACATTCAATGATAATAAACATAGCTAACAGTTAACACGGTTCATAATGATTTGTTGTATCTGTCGCCCCCCTCGGTGGGCTCAGCAGATAGCCTATGTGGGTTTGCTATAAGATAAAACACAAACCATATCTGTCGGTTATTTTATCGCATTAGCTCGACATGCAAGACGCTCAGTTGCAGCTGAAGATTGTCATGAAGATTTGTTTGAAAATATTGTGGACATTTATAGTGTCTGTGTAACTAAATTATTTATATATAATGCAAAGCAAAGATAAATACACGTCTAGACTAAGACACAAACATCACTTAGTTAGTATAAAATTTTACCAGCAAAATAAAATATGTTTCTGAAATATCGCTTGAAATAAACTTTGATATCTTTTAAAGTATTTTTCTACGAATATGTCAAATTTTGTAATATTATGTCAATTGATTTTTTCACTTTTCACTGGATATATAATATAAGGCATGGCTTTCTAAAGACATTGATTGTATAGTGTACAAATCACTGAGTAACTACATTCTTGTTACATCCATCTAGTATTTATCGATCATTAACTACTAATTTCAGTTTAATCTTGTATTTAAGTTTTTTGAATGAACACCGAATGTTTGTAAAACGCCAGATTTCTATGACTTTCTAGTGCAGTTTTTAGTGTGAGATATTTTGATAAAGCTAGTATCTAACACATTTATTACAATTAGACCAATATCTTTTTTGTAAGATATAGTAAAAAAACATATCACATCAAACACGTAAAGACATTAAAATGTTCAAAATATATGACCTCTGAAAAACGCACAATATCAAAAAAAGTTTTAGCCTTTTGCTCTATATGAGAAGTGGCCAGTTGTTACACAATATATTTCTAGTTATGTGATATACTACCAATATTACCAACTAAATATTTCAGAAAACATGGATACTGGAGGTTGAAGAGAAACCATACAGTCACGTATCAAACCCCATTATAATACATGTCAAAGTAAAATAATATAAATGGATGTCATTATAAGTAACCCAAACATGAAATATGTTGCTTAGTTTCATTCCTGAATTATAGATTAAACTGACTACGTGCTATCTTCCTGGACCATGCTGAAGAACTAGATAGTCGGTACAAATGAGTCAGAAGCCTGCGATATAGATTATTGATGATCTAAGACGCAACATTATCCACTGAGGACACTAACGAAGTCTTCACATTAAGGTTTGTTCATGTGCTGAATCATACAAAATTAAGCACTTGAGGAAAACCAGCAAACAAACTAGGATAAGTCATCTCAGGATCCTAGTGTGTATAAATTTACATACACACTCTGATAGTAAATTTTGAGCCTTATAAATAGTTTATATAAACCACTCACGAGCACACACAATATCCTCTGAATGCAGAACTATTGGCAACAGCTAACTAAATCAGCGAAATATTTAATGACAAACATTTGTTGAACAGGTTTCGTACCACTGGTTTACACATACAAAATCTATTAAAGCTTCAATGCTTCAAATAACATTTTCTAACCTACTAAACTAAACTCTAGTAAGACTAGAATAAATATTTCCATTGGCCAAGCTCTGTGCTAAAAACACTTTAATTAAGCTCTAAGTGATACCATTAGCGTCGCTGCTTCACCGACTGTTTGAATGCTCGCATACGTATCATTAGTGAGTTCTGGCTTAGAAAATACTTAAACACGTTTGGCTCATATGAAATCTAGTTGAACAAATTCTATTGTATGCATGCATCTCCTGGTTTATTATGCTGCTTTGAATAGATGTTATTTGTTCTTTGAAGATACAACAAGAAAAACGTTTAGAATAAAATTCTAAAAGCACAGTTACCACACAAACTGTAGATTGGAGTCATTTTGGACGTAACACTGCGGAAACGTGGAAAGTTTTTTTTCAAAATATTAATTTTCATACCTAACTATAATGATCTTAGTAACAAAACAATGAAAAAGGTGGAAGGCATTTCATATAAACATAGGAGGTCCTGAAAATGTTTTGTACTTACAACTTACAGCAATTAGCACATTTATAAGTTTGTGTTTCTAGTGTAACACATGACTCACAAGTTTCAACACTAAAATATTAACTCTATTCCTTAAACACAATTAGTTATTTCTACACTTCTAATGCATTGGCGAAACCACTGTATACTGCAGTGCAGGACTTTATCGAGATTAATTTAACAGTGTGTGTAATATGGACTCTGAGAAACCAAACAATAATTTGTTCACAATATTTTTAACATTCAAGTGATGAATAAAATTCATAAATTTAGATTTATTAACGTAGCTAATGTTTTGTGACCAACTATGATAAGGTTGTGTGTGCTTTCTTCTAGCAAAACCACATTGGGCTATCTGCTCAGCCCAACGATGGGAATCGAACCCTGATTTTAGCGTTGTAAATCCGTAGACATACCGCTGTACTATCGTATTATATTCTATTGTATTATAGCAAACAACTCCCATAATGTAATGTTTTACATTTAAGTAGGAATAGCTTTCTCTTTGACATATTTCAAAGGACTTTTATCAAAGAGAAAGATATTAATAGTTTACTGCGTAGATAATTATGTTTTAATTATAATTCTGTGTGATTTGTTACTATAGTGTTTTAACTAACAGGTCATTATTACATGTAATTAAGACTTTATTAGATATTAACAACAACATTTATAGGTTTAACTCATTACACTTCACTAGTTTTGAAAAATCTCATTAAATAAGTCAAGGAATCATTTTCATCTGATAATATATTGCAGAAGGATTACCTTGGGTGAGATTTGTTGTAACTCTGACCTTCTGAAGAAAAAATGTTTATAAACAAAAATAATAACTTCTTATTGTAGGATAAAATCTGTCGTAATATTGGTCACCTATATACAAGAAAATCATATTACATCGTATGTGGTTATTTTAGAATCATAGTTTGCTTGTAAATTCAACATTCAACGAAATAATTTTATCTTAATTGAGACTTCGAACTTTGTTGTATTATAATTTTCTAGGCACGGTGCATCTAGTGACAGTTTTTACTATGTCAAAGACATGATGTATAAAATAAAACATACAGTAGCAGACTTAGATACAGTCTATTATAACTTTAACGTACTATTCAGATCAAGTTTTAGATGTGAAAAGATATTGCTTGGTCAGCATGGTAGAGACTCCACAATGTTGGAAAGACTGAAATCCGATGCCTGCAGTAGACAATAGTAGCAAACACGTCATTCAAGATCATTTCCAAAAATGTTAGACCTGATATGAGATTCTGTTGTTATGTTAATAAGGTAATGTGATTGGATTAACTTTCTTGTTTTTATAACTGATTCTGCAACTGATGGGGTTATATAATTGTCTTAACCATGGAACACAACTGAACTTACTGTTCTAGTTTGTAAAGTAATTTCTGCTCCTGGTTCAGACTCTTTGAACAAGTTAACGAAATCGAAACATTCTAAAGTGTATGTCTGTTTATGTGACAGGCCTTTAGTATGTCGATTATAGATTCATAAAAAAGGTATACGTCACTGTAATCTCAAATTTTATGTATCGCTGTTTCCAAATTCGCAGCTGCTCTTTATATTACCAAAAGCTAACAAACAGAATGACATAATTCTCATTTTGGATGTGTGTTTATTAAACTAATTATCGATTAAAGAGTCTTTTCTCGTTTTAAATCACAAGCATTACTTTGTTCTTTTAAAATATTTGCTACATTTACTGGTATCCAAACGAACTATACTTTCCGCAGTTTACTTCATCGATGAAAATAGTTTATCATGCGACATTATGATATTCACTTTTAACAAATACGTGTTATTAATAAAGTGGACATAACTGTCATAGTAGTATACTTTGTTGTTGTGTACTCTTGCTCGTGAAAATATTAAAAAAAAATAGCCAAATTACAACATAAAACTTCTCAAATATTTTGACACTTTAACCAATTTCTACCTTAATATTAGGTTGCACCACCTTAAAAACATTACACATATAATGTCTGAAAGCTTTTGTGATTAGTAACCAAACTGTGAGATTTTGAAGACAGACTATTTGTAGAGGGATTGTCTATTCGATAATTATCAGCTTTGTATCGTATTAAATGCTTTATTCTATAGTTAATTCTATGTTTCAAGAGTCTTTTCATTACTTTTATTAATAAGCCTGCTAATATGTATATCTGTTTAATAAACTGATGTGGAATTATGTTTAACGTACTTCTTGGTATGTTTGTAAAACCTTTCTTATGTCTGGATATAACACTTCCTGTATTATTAATTGCCATCATATTACAATTATTCATATTACAAACTTCTTTAAACACTTACCATTAAATGTGATCACTTATTTATACTAATACACACTAAAGAATAAATAATTCATAAATATTAGATTGTTTTATTGTCGATGGTATCTCATATTAAGCTCCGGAACATGTCATAAAGCGAACCTCTGTCTTGGTTTTCGTTACACTTGGAGAGATCTGGAGTAGTCCGTCTTAGCGATATGATTTATTTATGTTAAAACATAAATTTCCATTTCTATTTACATATTTTGAATGAAACGAAAGTATGTTTGTTGACTTGAATGTGTGTCTGGATGATTTTCTTGTCCGTTTAAATAAATATTTATTTATATTTTCAACACGGATAGGGGTATGTAAATACTTTATACTAATTTTGAAATATCGTATTACCAATTACATGATAATAAATATAGAGAATTTTACAAAACTTTAAGCAAGACATGTTTTGTGGGTATAATTAAATACATAACTTCCATTTGCTACACATCTTATAGTGTTTATAGAATTTCAAATAATTGGTTGAATCTCGTCTGTGTTTTTTGGGGGAAGTTTGTGAATATGGTTCTTGTGTTTCTTTTGTAGGCCTAAAACCATGTGATTATCTTTTTTAACTTTCTTCACTACCTCTGTTGTGCGACTGTTTTTTGTCTTAGAGAAACTTGAATTTCTCTTCAATGTTACATCTATCCTTGTTCTTTTCAATATGGTACCATATTAAAGATATCACCGAACTTTAGTTATAATAAATATTCAAAAGTATCTTCATCTATAATTTTTTTTTTCTATTTTACGTTTGTTCGAACATCTGCAGTTCTAGATCACATTCTGTCTGTGAATATGCGATAGCAGAAGTCTGAAGCTCATATGTAATGCGAGTAGACTTAAGATGAATTTTACTGCCAAAATTTCCTTAGTACGAAGAATGGATTTTGCTGATTCAAAAGAAAGTAAAGTACAATTTCTGTGAAGATTTATTTACATAAGTAAGCAAAGGAATCTTTTATGAGAATAGATAGCTTATTCAGAAAACTGAAAACAAAATATAAGTTTTTTGTGGATAAAACATAATTTAGTTTGCTTTGAAAACTTTGACGCAAAGCAACGCAAAGACTATGTGGGCATAGTCGTCCTTTCATTTTAAATTGTAGACTACAGAAGGAAGGAAGGCAAACAGTCAAGAAGATTCACGTTTTGAATTTTACATTATGTATTATAGAATAAGCATTCCCAAAACAAAGTGCGCAGTTTGCAACAATGGAAGAACCATGAATTTTCAGATTCAAAGAACAAATACATTT